>NW_007727577.1:213694-276441 GCF_000696425.1 Galeopterus variegatus | reverse complement strand
CCCTCGGCGGGAGCGCCACCGCGCTTCCCAAGTGGCGCACTATCCAGTGCGCCACCGGGCCGGCCCAACCCTTTCTTTAAAATGCACAAAATACAGAAATTAGAAACAAAAACTCCCTTGAAAGCCAGCGATATCACTCTTAACACTTTGCTATATATTCTTCAGGATC
Organism: Galeopterus variegatus; assembly: GCF_000696425.1. Taxonomy (NCBI): domain Eukaryota; kingdom Metazoa; phylum Chordata; class Mammalia; order Dermoptera; family Cynocephalidae; genus Galeopterus; species Galeopterus variegatus. The sequence continues at coordinate 276,272 of NW_007727577.1, read as the reverse complement.
CCTTCCAAGCCCCCCACTAGATTCTAGGTTACTTGGGGGTGGGTTGTTGTCTTTGTTTTCATAAAGAGCCCCATAAAGTACCACGTAAGAGACATGGATATAGCGTTCACTCACTAAAATAATGTTGAAGAAGTGACCTTCCGATTATTGAGATGGGGACAGCGTTTTCATGGCTCTTGCAGGCAGATGCAGGGACCCCCCCCCACCCCAAGTCGTAGTCCACTTTATCCCGAGGACACCTGGTCTCTCCTGAGGCACAGGCTTGGTCATCACCTGCCAGTGTTCACGGCAGGATGGACTGTGGAGGTTGCTGTGGGGGGCTTACTGGGTGGGATGTTCTTTTCAGTGTGGGGGTCCAGGAAGGGGTCAGCATTCAGGAAGGACAGTGTGGACCTAGATGGTTGCAGGGGAGGGGGAGGGAGAGACAGGCTGCAGAAGGTAGAGGCTGCGTCTGTCTGCTTCTCCCAGTCCAGGGCCTGGTGGAGTCTGAGCTCCATGCTGGTGCATTGGGTTCTTGGTTTCCGAGGCTCTGGCCCCTGTCCCTGAACTTGGCCACCTCCTGTTGTACTGCTCCCTCCATGGGTGCCTGGTAAGGGGTGGGTGCTGGGCTGCAGGACCCAGAACTGGGCCTGCGAGGGCGGGCTCCTGGCTCAGTCTCCCTCCCATAGCCACCCCCCTCTGGCTCCGCAGCGACACCAGCCAAGTTTCCTCGAGGCTGCCTTATAAGGCGGGCACTTGCCGCGCAGTCATGGGTCTGGTACCTTGCCTTCTCTGGTGCTCACTGGAGGCCACTAGGGAGGCCTGGGCTGAATTCTTGGGTGTGTTCCGGCTGCAGCCCGGATGTCGACTGGTTCTGAGCAGACATTTCACCCTTTCCAGCCTCAGTTTCTTGATCTGTCATGTGAGGGAGGGGGTGGGCCTGTTGGCCCAAGGCTGGTGGTAGGCATGGTTCTTCACATGCGAGGGGTGGCCTGGCTGCCTCCTGGGGACCTGGGTGCTGGGTCTGCCCCTTGTTCAGGGCTGGGGACAGAAGCAGGAAGAAGCTCAGTACGGACAGCAGGGACTGCAGGTGCAGCGTGGGGTTGAGTAGGTCCATCGAGCACATGCAGCAGGGACGCGATCTGGAGGAGGCTGGGCAGAGAAGGCTCGAGAAAGTGGGGTCTGAGGGTGAGAAGGTGTCAGCCAGTGCAGTGGGGGGAATGTGCCAGGCCCAGATTGGGAAGGACACCCTGTGTCCCAGGAGCTCAGGGTGTGTGAAGTGGGGGAGAGGGTGACCACGGTGTGATTTAGGAAGGGAGGGCCCCAGGCTCCACAAATGCTCCATAGACGGCCCCCCACCCTGTGTTTACAGGACACCCCATGTACTGTAGGCTCCACTCTGGGCCTGTCCCCAAGGGCGGGGTCTGCATCTCATCCCCCAGACTCTTCACCCCCAGCACTGGGCACCAGGTAGGAGCTTGATACATGAGGCAGAGACATGAGCTCACTCTCTGCATGCCTCGGGCCCTCAACTGCAGGATGTTTTCTGTGGGTCTAAGTGTTCCTACTTCTGGAGGGACAAAGGCTGTGTCCCCAGAAGGGATGTTTTGACTGTGTGTCTTACCTGGAAGACCCCTCTGCTCTGAGCTCTGCCCATTTTCCTACCGTTCCCCCAGAGGGCACCCAGCTACCCTCTGACTTTGGGATTGGGTCTCTTTCTCTTTCCTCCTCTAAGAACAAGCGCTGTCCTTTGAGCTGTCCCTTGAGCCATTCATGCCTAGGTCTGGAGCAGGAAGTCCCCCTTGCACTGGGAGACAGGAGGACCCGTGGGAGGAGTGGCCAGGCCTGGTGGGTGTTCCTCACGGTGGGGCAGGATGGGAGGCCGTGAGGACGGGTATTGGCTCTGGGGCCCAGGAAAAAGCAGCCCTCCCCTCGCCAGCCTGCCCAGCTGTCTGCAAGCCCAGCTTAGTGGTGAGAGAGGAGAGGCTGGGCCAGGGAATGCAGCCCAAGCAGCTGCAGAATACCTTAAATAGAGCCAGGCACAGCTGCGGGGAGAGGGTGGGACAAGGAGGCAGGCGCTGGAGGCGGGGTCTCTGCTGTGCCCCCCTGCAGCTTTGTGGGCCCAGGCTCTGACCACCCAGCCAGGCCCCAGCACAGATACTGGGCCCCCAACACTTGGCACTGGGCGAGGCCTCCCCCCGGGGGCTTGTTTCAGGAAGCCAGAGCAGCTGCCCCAAGAGGAGCTGTGTCAGCATCCGCAGCCGCCCAGGCCCAGGACAGCTGCTGGGAGCGAGGGTCTGCACAGTGATGTGGCTGTCCGAGGGGTGTGCCAGGCCAGACAGCTGTGCTCTATGCGGCATGGACAGAGGGGCATTCAGCTCTGGAGGAGCGTGCTCAGACTCCCCACCCGGTGCCCTGAGGTGTGGGCAGCTTCTGAGCAGATCCTGGGTTCTGGCAGGCAGCCTGGGAAGGTGTCACGTGGCACACACTGGCCTCTTGTGTCACCTGTGGCCCCACATCTGAGAGCTGCGGGGGAGGCGCTTCTCAGGCTCCACTTCCTCTTGAGGCTTTCTGTGGGTGTGATAGGTGACCTCCCCCAGTCCCAGGGGCTCCAGGGCTCTGGGTTAGAACGACAAGCAAGGGTAGCTCGTGCCCAGGACTTGGAGCTTCCTTCCAGTTCTCTCCAAACCCTGAGCACAGAAGGCGGATGAAAGTGGCGATGGTCTGGTTAAGGTGGGGGGAGGCACAGAGCTCCCCTTGCCTCCTCTCCCCTGTCCCACTGCTGCTACCAGGTGCACCTCTGTGGAGGCCCAGGACTCTATGGAAGCCGGTGTGGAGACCCCCGATCTCATCCAGTGCAGTTCAGAGGGAGGAAGTGACTTTTCCAGGGCCACACAGCCACTTTCACCACACCCATGTCAAGCTGGATTCTCCTCCATCTCTAGTGGAAAACCCTCCCGACTGATGCCATCTCCCTCCTTGCAAAATAGCCCACAGAGGTTACAGTTTAGAAGCATAGGATGTCAGCGCGGAGCCACCTTGGAGCCCAGAGGCCTTGCCCGCTCACTTGTGGGGGAAGCAGCCAAGGAGTGTGGGCCTTGTACTCAGTCTGCCTGGGCTCCCGTTCCTGCGCCCCCGGCCTGCCGACTTGTCCCCTCTGGTCCACTTGCTTGTCATCGAAGTGGACATAATTCCTCCTGCGCAGCGTCCTTAGAACGAGAAGTGGGGAGGTGTGAGGGCTCTGGGAGGTTTTTGTTAAGCAATAAACGAGAACCAAGCACAGCCTTATTTAATGAACAGGTCAGCCTTGTCCAGGGTCCCTGAGGATCATCTTCCGTGGTCACCCCTGTCCTTGGGCAGTGCTTCTCTCACCTGCAGGCTAGTAGCTAAATGTCCTGCTGCACGCCCCCGGCTCCTGCTTTCCTCATACTTTTCCGTTTTTCATTCTAGAAAGCAATGCATGGTCATTGTTGGATAACAAAAAATAAAGATCACGTGAAATTGGAAAAGGAAGTCTGTCCCTCCCGTCCCCTCACTCCTTCCCCGGGGGTGGTCTGTGTTGACAGCTGGGTGTGTTGTTGTCCTTTGGGATTTTGTGTGTGCAGATGGTCATTCAAGGCTTGTGTGAAAAAGTTTATGTGTAAATTTTATAGACTTTTTGAGAATACAAAGGAAATTAGACTCTGCCACTGGCTTTTTATTCATTCTGTTGAATAGCACCGTGTGCATCTCTGCATGCGGCGCTGGTAGATTGAGCGCCTTCCTCTTAAAAGCTGTGTCACAGGCTGTCACAGGGCCCTGCCGCCCTTGCCTGGGTTTTCACTCTGATAAAAGAGGCTGTGCGAACACCCTCACACATGTGACTGTGCACGTGTGACTGTGGGGTAGGAGCGGAGGGTCTGTGTCACTATCTGTGCTGCTAAATTGGCCTCTAAAAAGGGCCGGCCGTAAGAGTGCGGTGCTGATAACACCAAGGCCACAGGTTCAGATCCCTATATAGGGGTGGCCGGTTAGCTCACTTGGGAGAGTGTGGTGCTGATAACCCCAAGTGAATGGTTAAGATCCCCTTACCAGTCATCTTTAAAAAATAAAATAAGGGCCGGCCTGTGGCTCACTCAGTAGAGTGCGGTGCTGATAACACCAAGGCCGCGGGTTCGGATCCCATATAGGGATGGCCGGTTTGCTCACTGGCTGAGCGTGGTGCTGACAACACCAAGCCAAGGGTTGAGATCCCCTTACCGGTCATCTTTTAAAAAAAAATAAAAAAATAAAAATAAAAAATAAAATAAAATAAAATAAATTGGCCTCTAAAGTGGTTGCACCAATTTTTTGTCATAACCACAGGGAGATCCTTGGGCCCTCACCCCAGGCTGAGGGGAGACGTGCTCTCTGATTGTTGTTTTGTTCTGTATGTATGTCACAGTTAGGTGAGAGCGATTATCTTTTCCCAAGTTTAAAGGAAAGGCCAAAGAGCCCTATGTCTTTTAGCTTTTGGAATTTATGTCCTACTTAGAGGCTTTCTGCTTTCCAGAATTATAGAAAAGAATTGCACCTGTGTTTTCTTCTGGTACTTCTGTGGTCTCATTTTTATGTATTGAAATCCTTAATCCGTTGGAATTTATCTTGGTGTAAGCAGCGAGGTGGGGATAAAAGGGTTTTGCACACATATGCACAAGTGAGCTTGGTCTGTAGTGTGTGGGGTATGTGTGTGTGTTTGCTATTTTTATCAGTTTTGGTGTCAGTATTGTGCTGGCTTTGCAAAAACAATTTGGATGCATTTCTTTTTTCCTGTGTTCTGGAACATTTTAAATAGCAACATAATCATCTCTTTGTTAAAACTTTTAAAGAATTCACTAGTGAAACCATCTGAGCCCCATACTTTTGTGGAAGTCTAGTACTTTAAAAACTTAAAGTTTTTTCTTCTTAAAATTTATTAGTTTTTTTCTAGAAAATTATCTTGTAGCCTATTTAAAGTCCCTCTGATCATTCAGAGGTGGTTGCCTTTGCAGGCTTAGCGAGGACAGTTTGTAGAGGGATGATTGGCGAGATCTGTCTGCACACGCTCGGCAGCTGCCCTGGGCCCGGTGCTGTCCACGAAGGGGAGTGTGCGGTGATGGACGAGACATAGCCCATGTCCTGGGGCACTCTGCAAAGCACATGCATGCAGTGCAGGGTGATGCATGTTCTGTGGGACGAGTCCAGCCCTTGAGGAGGTGGCGATGGGGGAACTGGGTCTCAAAGGGAGACAGTGGGCCGTGGGGTTTCAGGAATCATCAGAAGCTTGGAGTTGCCCAGAGTGCGGCTTTCAGACTCAAGCTGGACTGCAGCCTCCAGTAGGAAATAGATTTTATACCACAAATCAGGACACGTGCATATAGGGTGTGTGTGCGTGCAGGTGAAACAAAATTCGCATGAAGTAATTCTTACCTTTACTTTGTACCTGCTGCACTCTGGTGTTTTCTATTCATTTCTTTTTTTTTTTGGAGAGGGCGAAGGCTTTCTTATCTTTTTAAAAAAATATCTCTTCTCCCCTTGCCCCCCTGGCCCTAAGTGATGACTAACCATCATAGAGATTTTCTGTCTCGGTGGATTTGCCTGTTCTGGACATTTCTTACAAATGGAATCATACAGTACCTGGCTGTCTGTGTCTGGTTTCTCTCACTTGGCAAGTTTTCCAGGTTCACACATGTCGTAGCTGTGTCACTCACTGCTTCTTTCTTTTCCAGCGCTGCATAATACTTCACTGTGGGTAGCACATTTTGTTACCTGTTCATTGATGGGTGGGCACTGGGGTTGTTGCAACGTTTGGCTTTTGGGAATATATTCTTTTTTTTTTCTTAAGTGCTGATCATGACCCACGGCATGGTTTCCGTGACCTACAGTGTGGGACACTCCAGCCTCAGTGGTGACATAGAGAGGGGTCCAGCCAAGAGGGGACCAAAACCAGACTGTGAGTTGCTGCAGGGGCTGAGCCTGCAGAGGTATGCAGATTTCCGGAGAAGATTTCCGTGCCAGGAATGTTTGCTTATTCAAGAAATGTTGAGAGCTGCTACGTGCCAGGCACTATCTGAGGCACCGAGGAATTCAGCACTGACGTATGTCTGCAGCAAAGCTGTGTCCCCATGGGGCTTACATGCGGGTGACAAGCCATAAACAAAGCCAGCAAAGTGGTAAGTTAGAAGGTGGGGGAGGGTGAAGAGAAGACACGGAGGCAGGGGTGGTGCTGAGGAGTCCTGGTGACATTGGGGTGGAGGTTGTGACAGTAAGGACCCGTCAGCACAGTCCCTGGCAAAGTTGGGGGCTGCTCAGGCACTGGGGGTCGGTGAGTGACTTCGGGTGAGGCAAGGAAAAGGGGGCACCAAAAAGCTCAGGAATCAAGACAAACAGTTTTTAATGCAATAGTTTTAAAAAATCAAAAGTGTGCAAAGAAACCTTCACAAAGAACAAATATCAAAATTTTGAGTGAAGACAGTCCCTGCTCCTGCATGTGTGTACAACCCTGTTGAATTTTGTTCAGCGTGGAATTTTTCAAAATTTTTATTTAAAAAAAAAATATTGCCTTAAGATGTTACTTAACTCTACTCCTGAGGTTTTCGGTGCCTTATGTTTTTTTTTTTCCCCCTTTGAGGGGATCTGAACCCGTGAGCCTAGTGTGATGAGGCTGTGCTCTAACCAGCTGAGCTAACTGGCCAGACTTCTGCCTTGGATTTCGAACTCAGGCGATGCCTCACCCTAATTCAGCCAAGAGAGGGTCGAGGTTGGAGGGGCCAGTGAGTTTGGCTTTGAGCCTGTTGAGCGTGCAGCACGTGAAAGGTAGGGGCGGACTCCAGCTGCCGGCCGGTGGGGAGTGGGCTGGGGGCGGGGATAGGAGAGAGCTGGTGAGAACAGCCCCTGTCCTGGAATGGGAAGGCCCTGTCCAACCTATAATTTTTGCTGCTGGACATTTGGCATTGGTGCGAGGCACTGTCCCTCTCAGTGGAGTGTGACGGGGAGGGAAGGGTGCCGTGTATCCCCAGAGGTCCAAAGGGAGCAGGAGATTGATAAAGGGGCCAGGCGCTTTTGGGACCCCACCAAGAAACAGTGGGGGTGACCGTGGAGGTGCCAGCACTGGGTGGGTGAAGGATATCTGTGTGCGTGATGGGTCGCTGCCTGGAGCCAGCTGCCCCACAGAGGAGCTGAGCCAGCCATGGCAGGGGTGGGGGCGGGGAGGAAGCCTCCCCCAGCCCTTAAAGTGTGACTGAGTGCTCTTGTGGCCTGAGGGGTTGCCCTGGTCAAGGGCAGTCCCGCCCCACCCTGCACAGCTTTGAAGGTCTCCCTGGGGATGGCCAGCAGCCCCTGAGGGCACCGTCGGCCAGCTGGGTTCCAGTGCTCCACGCGGGAACTACAAGCAGGGTACCCAGATTTTTAAGTCTCCTGTCCTGGGTTCGGGGCCCCCGTGAAAACAACTGCAGCACAGGGGTCAGGTGTGTTGTTAGGGTTGGAAAAGACGATGTGCTGCTCTATCAGGGGGTGCAGGTAACAAGCCCGGCTGCTGCGGTTTGGCCAGATCTACTGGATCATTGAGCACCAGCGTGGGTGCCGGGGCTGCTGGCACCTGGGGACACAGTCCAGCGGTGGCATTCTGCCTGTAGGACACCGTGAGTGGGAGCCACTCTTGCTCTTGGCTCCTGTTCCCTGGTGGTGGAGGGGGCGCCCTGAGATCACACACACTGGAACCCCTGACTCACAGGTTGGGCACCTCGGCAGCCTCTCAGCCCGAGAGACGGGTCAGTCTGAGTTCCCACTGAGGGTGGTCTGCAAGTTGTGGTCATGGGTGGGGACAGAGCCCTATCTTGGAGTCCCGCTGCAGTTCAGCCCCTTTGGATCTAGAGCTCAGGTCTGGGCTTGTCCCTGTCCCACAGATGGCAGGGAAGGCAGCTCTGCCCACGTGAGCCTCATGACCCGGGTCCTTTGCCCTTTGGCCCACAGCACCATCTGGCCCCAGCGCTGCTTTGTTCTGCGCTCCCAGGCCCTGAGGGTGCAGGATGCGTCAGCACCTCTGCCAAAGCCACTCTGCCCTGGGGTCTCCCTGAGCTGGAGAATGGTCCCTTCTAGGATCACTGCCCGGACGGTCCTTTGAGACCCGTGGGCCCTGCTTCCTGGGCTGGACTGTGAGACCCAAGCATGGGGCATGTGTGGTGTGAGCTGAGGGCCCGTGGAAAGTTAACCATGGAGGCCACTGCTGGGAGGCCAGGAGGGCTGGCTGTCGTCCCCTCTCCCTATCTCCCAGGGACCCAGGCAGGGCGCCCCTGCCTGCCTGAGTCTCCGAAGCCCCGCCCGAGCCTGCTGTCCTTCGTCACTGTCTCCAGGCCCACTTCCTCCCAGCTGTCCCATCTTGTTTCTGCTGATGTTCCTAAGGCTTCCACGCCTCGCCTTACCTCTTGGCTGAACAGAGACAGGAGACCTCGTGGGGACTCCCAAGGGGCAGAAAGAGGCTGCTGTTTGAACAGTGGGTCTTGAGCTGCAGTGATCTTTCCCTCTCTCCCTCCCCAGGGTGGGTTGCACATGTAGACCCAGCTTCTTGCTCTTGCAGAACTTGGGGTCTTGGCTCCCTCCTGTGCCTGAGGACGGGGAGCCGAGGGAGATGCCTTACAAAGTGGACTGGGAACCTAGCTAGGGGGCGAGTAACAGGCCTGTGGTCAACTGGTGACCCCAGAGCAGTGCCTGAGTGACCGACCCCTGGCTATTTCCCTGGGTGGGGGGGGTGCGGCTGGGGCAGTGGTCTGTTGCCCAGCCCAGGAGGAAGACATGGGGGTTCTTCTAGAGTATCTTCCACTCCAGCAGTTATTCTCAGGGTGATTCCTGTCCCCCGGTTCTGGTCTAATTTCAGGCCTTCCTTAGGCCAGTGGCTCTGTGCCCGCTTGCCTGCCCGCTGACTAATGCTTATCTGATGCTGATGGGAAGAGAGTGGGGGTGGGGGGGGGCGCGGCCGCAGAGCCCTGTCACAGCAGGGCTCTGATTACAGAAGGTTGAGGCACATCCGAAGCAAGGCCCCTTGCAGCTGCCGACTCTCCCACTGCCCACCTGGACTTTAGGCGGCCCTAGCCCCCCAAGGTCCCCACCAGGTAACTTCAGCACCCTGGGTGTCTCAGTCCGTTGGGTGCAGGGGTTTTCCAGTGTGGGGTGTGGCTGGGGAGGATGTGATGGAGTAGGGGCATGGTCTGTGGTTGGGGAGGAGGGCAGACCCTCCAACCCGTCTGTCCCTAGGGCAGGAGCTCATCGTCCCTCCCAGGCCTGAGTGCCGGGTGTGGCAGACCTCATGATAATCTGTCAGAGGAGCCCCTATTCCCTAGAGACCCCTATGACATGCCCAGCCGGTTGTGTCATAGCCCTACCTGGTCGCAGGGGCCAGTCCTGTGTCACTAGGGAGGGTGACGGGCAGACGTGGAATCCAAACCCCAGCTTTGCCATGACAGTGTACCTGGGTGGCTCTGTCTATTTAGGAAAGGAGGAGCAGGTGAGCTAGCCCAGGTTGGTGAGGTCCCCAGTACCCACTCTGGCAGGAAGTGTGCCTCGGCCATAGGCCTTGCTTATATGCGTGCTTCTTCTTGCCAGGTAGTTTCTCTTGGCAGGTAGTTCCGTTCTGCTTTCCATGGGCCATGGGGGACCTTCTGGCCACCCTGGCCTTGGCGCCTGCCCCATTTTCAACAGAGATGCCTTTGCAGTCCCCCACCTGTGCCTTCAAGCCTGTGGGACATTTGGCTCCATTGTGGTGATTCTATTCAACCCAGAGGCTCTGGGAATATCCAGCCTTAGTGAGTCGTCCTCAGTGGGGAGTGTCTGGCCTGTCCTCCTATGGAATGGCCCTTAGGATCTTAGATGGACTTCCCTGTCCCTTCTCCCTCCTGCTGTCCTGCTCTTCTCTCCCCTGCAGCAGCCAACTGGCCCCACGACCTCCCTTTCTCTCTAGGATTTGGAATTGGATGACTTTCCTGGTCCTTCTAGGTCCTGCTTTCTCTGGCAATAGTTAGTGACACCCTTGTCTGAGGTGGGTGGAGAAGGCTCAGGAATTGATGACAGTGACCATCCTGACAACATTATCCCATAAGGCTAGCGTCCTCGCATCCCCTTCTCTGCCCATTTTCCAGATTAGGAAATCAAGGCATAGAGAGCTTCAGCCCCTTGTCTGAGGCCCTACAGCTGTTACGTGTCTGCTGAGCTACCCTGGAGGCAGGTGGGGTGTGGGTGGCAGTGGGGGGCAGAGCCGTCTACCAGTGCAGGCTGGGACACTCTGGGCTGTCAGCGCCACTGCTCTGCCTGCTGGTTTTGCTTCCTGTGTGGGGAGGAGGAGGTGTCCACACGTCCTAGAATGTGCTCTCTGTGTGCACAGAGATGGCTTCTGGCAGGCTCACCTGAGGTTTACTGATGTTTCCCTTTGCAGCTGGGAGTGGCTCCTGCACTGCCTGATTGGGCTGGGCTAGGTGCTGAGATGAGGCAGGAGCCAGTGGGCACGTGTTGGGGGACCCTGTGCTTTGGCCTGGCATCTTTCCCTGGTACTGCCTGCAACCATGCCAGGATGCAGCTCGTAAACGCACAAGTCTTACCGTCAGGGATTGGCAGCTTCCAAGTGTATCTCACTATCGCGACAACTGGCCAGAGGTGCTGCCAAGCCCTGTGGAGTTTTCTCTGCACCCTTCCTGGGTGCTTCCTGTATGCCAGGTGCTGGGCTCAGCTCCCAGTATGTATTACCCTGAAACACACCGTGCTCTGGCACTGGGTCTGGCCCCTCATGACATCACAGACGGACTCCTGCCATCACCCTGCCTCGGGGCCATGCGGGGCAGCCAGGACAGTAGCGGTGACTGGCGTGGCTTCCTGGGAGGTCAGCCCGTCGGCATGGCCCAGGGGACGGGGAGGGGTGTCTTTCTTGTTTCCCCTTGCTTCTGGTCTCTGGGCCTCCTGGAGCAGGCCTCCAGCATGCTGGGGGTGGGGTGCCAAGGTGGGGGAAGCTGGGGTGAGAGAGGAGGGGCCAGGAGGGGATAGGGGAGTCCTGGAAAGCCATCTTTCCTCATCCAGGGCCCCCCTGCTCCCAGGGAGCATTCAGGGCTGGTCCCAGGGAGCCGGGTCACATTGGACGGTGGAGAGGCTGACACCCATGAGGCAGACCTGGCAGAAGGTGTGCTCGCGGCCAGAGCGCTCCTTGTGCTGGAGGGGGGCTGTCCCCCTCCACCCTTACCTCTGTGGTCCTGGTTCCACCGTCCTGGCTCTGGATAGTTCTGAATCCCCTGCTGAAAGCTGCTTGCTGGGCCCTAACCTAGCCCTCTGGAACCAGGCTCCCTGGGGTGAGCCTACTCTGCTTGTCCATCAGCCTCCATGGGACGCTTCTGCGTGCAAAAGAAAGCTTAATAAACACTACTGTAAGCCCCCTACCTCCCCTCCTCCTTTCAGCTGCCCTTTTCCTTCTGGGATCTTGATCAGGACTAAACTCCAGTGTCAGGGGACCAAGGAGAGACTGGTGAACTCTAGGATTATACCTGCATCTTGACCAAACTGTTGGTAGACAACGGTAACATTCAGTCCTCCCACAGAGCGTTTTGTCCACAGAATGCTCAGGAACCCACAGGTGGCTCCACCACCCCCACCAAAATGTTGGCCTCGATGCAACGTTTCTGACCAGGTGATGGAATTTGTCTGTCTTGCCCAAGAGACTTTAGAGAGGAAAACCCCTAAATGTGGGGACCCTGCCGGGGTGGGAATCTAGGTCCTAATCGGGGAGTGGGGGCAAGGGCTGGCCCTGGTCATGGCCCGAGGACCCCGTCCCAGCCCAGCGCCTCCCCACCCCCGCTCTGAGCCTGGAGATCTCGAGGCTGTCGCTGAGTGATCCTGCCCCGCAGTGCTCACCCCGCCTCACGTTCATGCTGCAGAGAAACTTTTCCAGGGAGCCAGCTGACACATTTGGCCTCGATTATTTGTGTTTGAACAGGAATGAAAGGAGAGAGTGAGTAAGAAAGCGGAGGGCGGAGGGGGTTCCAGAGTTGGGGAAGGTCAGAGAGAGGGGAGGAAAGATCTGGAAAGTCCAAACATGTGCTTTCGGAGCAGGTGCCAGCTATGAACTCATCTGGAGGGTGGCCGCCTGCCCTGAGCCCTGCCTGGGGCCAGGAGGGAGCATTCCGCCAGGGGGTGGTCGCTGGAACGGAGAACTGGAGCCTGCCCTTGGCTTGCTGTCTGCTGCCTTGAGAGCTGAGCGGGTTTGTTTCTGTTTTAGGGACAAGGCAGGGAGGCTGTCACTCCACTCCTAACCCTCATTAATATTTCATGAATCATAAGTGACCACTTACTGCCGACTTACATACTCTAAGCACTGGGCTCGAAGCTTTATGTGCTTCATGGGATGTATCTGCACGACAACCTTAGAAAGCAGTTAGTGGTGTTATTGTGGGGTAGAAGGCGCTGAGGCACAGAGAGGTTGAGTAACTGGCCCCAGGTCACACAGCTAGAAGTGGCCTGCCTGGGCTTTGACATGGGGCTGTTTGGCTTCAAAGCCACAGAGGTTGGTAACTAGGCTCATGGTTTCTGTGCTGCTGGGACAGCTTCTGGTCAGGCTCACAGAGGAAGGGACCATGACAGCTGTTCCATCATGTGATATGAACACCTTCGTGGCCCATCCAGGTGGTAGGGAAGGGGCTTCTGGAGGTGAAAGGGGTACAAGGAACAGAGTCCAGCCCACTTGGGTCCTTCAAGATGCCTCCTGTCACTGAGCTATTGAGACCCCCTCGTTGGCTCTGCTCCTGTGAGGGCCTCTGGGTCCCTTGCTTTGTTTCAGACCCCTCCACTGCCCCCAGCCACAGCAGGCTGACCCTCTGCCAGTCAGGATCACAGAGAAGCTCTTTCCGGCTGGCATCTTTGTTGTTGACTTTGTAATGTGATGAAAGGAAGTCCAATCTCTTTCTGCCTCTGTAGCCTTTGGAAGTCACTTTATGACTCAGTTGCTTTGTTTATAAAATGGGTTCAGTAGCATCCTCCTACCACAAAGCATTTTAGGGAGAATCGCATGAAAGGTGTTGTACAAAAGCACTTTGCAGAGTGACATTGCTCGATGGTGGGCTGGATCCCTGCATGAATGGACACTCGGGCCCTTCTTCTGGAGCCTGACACTGAGGGCCAGGAGTCTGTGGACCCAGCACTCAGGAGGAGGAAGTGCAGAAGCCGATAGCTCCCTCGAGGCTCAGATCCCTGCCCTGCTTAGATCCTGAACTGCTCCCTGGCCAGCTTAGTTTCCTGTCGTTGGCAAAGTGGGGTAACTAGGACTTATGCAGAGTTGGATGAGATGGAATGACCACATGTGAAGGTCCAGCTCCCTCCCCATTCATGCTCGGCCAGAATGAGCTCTCGCTGTAGTCCCCCCGACCCCCCAGGGCTGTTCCTGGCACCCTGCCCTTCTCCCCCAGAGCCCCACTGGCCCACATCATGTGACCTGGGCATGGGAAGATGGGCCCAGCTGTGGGAGGTCGTGCTGGTTGGGGACTGAGCTTGAAGGAGAACGGCCTCCCAGGAAAACCCAGCTGCACAGGAAGCCCGTCCAATGGCCTCCGGAAGCCTCTAGGCTTTGCAGGCCCGACTCCCAGGATCTGGTGCTGTGGGGCCCTCCTGCCTGCAGCTGAGAGCCCTTGACTGTACCTGCAGGCTCCAGGGGTTCAGTAAGGAGGATGTGGCTGTGTCCCCAGGGTGCTGCCCACCTGGAGAGCCACTCTGGCCGTAGCTGCTGCCCCTCTCTGGCTCATTGTCCAGCTGTGGGGATGCTGCCCTGGGGTTGACCATACATGGTAGCTATACATGGAAGAAGCCTTGGCTGAGTGGCCAGCCCTGCACACCCCCAAGGCCGGGTCCTCTTGCTCCCTGCCCCCGGGGACCAGGCACACACGTGTTGGGAGGCTAAGAAGAGGAAACCACACACCCACCACCCACCAGGTATTTACCCATGGGCTTAGGTCTCTGTGTGGAGCTTGACCATGCATATTACCTGGAGCTGAAAGTCACAGGCTGGGCCCGGCTCTGCCCGATGCTGGCTGAGTGGTCCTGGACAGACCCAGGCCTCTGGGAGCTGCAGGTCCCTGCTGTAAAAGGAGGAGAGGCTAATGAGAGGCTCAGGGCACTGTGCCGAGCGCTGGGATCGTGTTCCTGGCTGTGAGAAGCTACAGCTCTGCCTTTGGACAGGCGGGAGGTGACACAGAACAGTGGGTCAGGGTGAGCAGAGGGCCCTGGACTCAGGGAGTGCCATGGGGGTGGTGGGGCACCTTCCCAGTCCTTCCCAGTCAGGCCCAGCCCTCCCTGAGCTGCATGGAATACCTCCCAGCCAGGCCCCTGCATCTCAGGAAACAGCCCCCTACCCCCCGAGTGGCCTGGGCCTAAGAAGTTTAGGAATTGATCTTTCTACTCCTTTTCAAGTCCTATCGGTGGCTGCTTCCAGAACAGATCCTGAGTCTGAGTGTTCTCTGTCCCTCTGCTTGGGCAGTCGTCCCTCTAGAACTGACCCCCTGCCCCACGCTGCCCCTGCAGTCTGCCCTCCATGGTGGCTAGCAAGGTCCACGTGCAGCATGCCTCCCCCAGGCACACCGCGGGTGCTGTGCGCGAAGAGTGCCCCCTGGAGGTATGTGTGGTGGGGCACAGTGAGCCTGGGAGCGGCAGTGAGCTTCTGAATTCAGAACCCCATCAAGTGACTCCCCAGCTTGCACCTTCCTGTGAGCGCCTGCTGTACTTGAGACACTGACTCCCTGTCGTGTGGTAGTCGAAAGTACGGCTGTCATCTGGTCGCTGCCCCAAACCCCTGCTCAGTGATGTCCAGTCCCCCAGCTTGGCTGCTCCAGGGTCACAGGCGTATCCCCACTGCGGGGTGTTCACCTTGTGTGTTCCATCCTGGGAAGTCCCTCCCCAGGTCTTCTCCTGGCTGCCTCATTTGGGTCCCTACTTAAATGCCACTGTCCGGGAGAGGCTGCCCCGTTGCCCCAGCTAAAGCAGCCCTCCCATGCCTGTGGGTGGCTTTCTGTGAAGCACGGATGGGTACTAAGTGTCTTGTGATTTTATTCGTTCATGTGCTGTCCATGAAGGCAGGGGCACTAGCCTGTGCCATAGGTGCCTGGCATGTCATGGTGCTCAGTGAATGCCTGCTGAGCACTGGGGAGCACAGAGGAAGGGGGGCTTCATTTAACTGGAGAAGTCAGGGAAAGCTTCCTGGAAGAAGTGGCATCTGGTGGCCTTAGAAAGTGGGAGGGTTGTCTGCAAGCAGATATTAGGATAGAGGGCAAAGAGGCATCGTCTTATCGAGCAGCTAAGACTTCGCTGTTGAATGCATTGCTGATGGTGGTGTTAAGTAGGAGTCAGAGAGAGAGATGCCTGTGCTCTGGAGTCCCTAGGTGGGGCTGAGGTCCTGGAGTGTGGCCTAAGTACAGGCTGGAGGTGGGAATGCCACGTATGTGTGCTGGTCAGTGTGGGCTGGGCCTGTCTGGCTGGGCTGCTGGAGCTGGATCGGGTGAGGGGCAACCCTAAAGCCACTGACCGGCTCAGGTGCCTGGGAAGGATGGCTGGAGGTGTTTCTAGGTGACTGATCCAGCTCAAATGGACAGGATGGAGGGGATGGGAGAAGCTCCCTGAGCTCTGGGAGGCTAAGGCTGGAACCATGGGAACAGAGAGAGTAGGTGAGTTCCGGAAGCGCTCAGAGGAAGAATTGGCTGGGCCAGGTTTCCTGTTTGCTAAAGGAGAGGCCCTGCATCACCTGCCCCAGCCTAGCCTGGCTCTGGCTGTTGGCCAGGCCTGGTGACTGTGTTTTGCAGCAGGGCTAGCTCTCATTCCTGGGTCGTGGCTGCCTGAAGAAGTATTGAGAAGAATTCTGAGGCCAGCAGGAAAAATCTCTGCTGTAGACTGGCAATGTCTGTTTTGGGGGAGGGTTCCAGAGTGTCACCTGTTTGCTATTCTCCCGCTGCCTGTCTGTCTGTGTTCTGCTCCTGTCCTGGTAGGGAACCTGTTGGAACCTGTTGCCCTCCCAGGGGGCAGTCAGGCTGGGACAGGAGACTGGGTGGGCAGGGGTGGCGGTAGAGGGGCTCTCCCTGGACAGCATACAGGGCCTAGTCATCGCAGGCCCTGCCGAGGCTGCTATTTGGATCTGGCCCCACCTTCTCATTATGTCAGAGTGTCCTGATCAGCTCCGGCTCCCCAGGCCCAGTTTCTCTTTTTAGTTTGACTCATTTATCATCATCAGTGTTGTCCTAACCCCACAGCTGCGCCATAACCAGCCTTTCTAGCGCACCAGCCACCAAGCTCAGCACTCTCCATACGTCTCCTGTAACCCTGACAGCAACTCAGGAGGCACAGAGAGGCTGAGTCACTGGCCCATAGTCACACAGCAGGTTCCGGGCAGTGCCAGGATTCAAGCTGGACCTCTGGTTCCAGGGCCTTTGCACATTCTCGGGTAGGACACTGGCAAGGAAGCATGGACTGAGGACTGGCCCCGCCTCGGACGGAGGTCTGGGAGGGTGGTGTGGTAGGCCCAGATGACACAGTGACCCTGGTGCAGGTCAAACTGTTGACAAAGTGCCAGCTGTCGAATATGTGCAAGATCTCATTTGGGGACGCAGGATGGCAGGCAAGAGGGTGGCTCTGAGCTGTGTATCCACTGTGCCCAGTTGCAAGCCGGGTGACCTTGTGTGCTTTCCAGAACCTGTCAGTTTCCTTATTTAGAAGAAGGGGAACAGTCCCTGCCCTCCATGATACAGGGGAAGCTGGCCTGTGTCATGGGCTCGGCAGGTTTTAGCCGCGCAGGCAGCCCCTCAGTGACCATATGAAGTAGCCTTCATTGCTGTGTCCTCCTCTTGCAGATGCAGCCCAGAGAGGTTAGGACACTGAGTCCGGGTCACACAGCGAGAGCCCAGGCTGCAGATAGCAATGCTGGAAGGGGGAATGCTGGCAGCCCCAGAGCTCAGGTTAGGAGGGCCGTGGGGGTCAGCAGGGGAGGGAGTGCTTCCCAGTTGGAGTTCAGTTGTTCGTGAATATTTAATAAGCACCTACTTTGTGCTGGGCACCATGTGGGCTCAAGAAAGATGGAGGGAAGGGGGTAGGAGCCACATCCAGGTTCGAAATCTGATTGGCAGGTTATTGACTACTCTGAATTTGTGTCATGGTTTGTACCTTGGGGATAAATTTGGGAATTTAATGGGATATCAACTGTGCTGAGTGGTGGTCTCTCAGCCATCCCACATCCCTGTGTGCGCGGTTACGGTGAGGCTGTTTGCGGCTTGTGTCGCAGTCTGTGTCCTCCACTGTGTGGATGAGCTCTTGGGGGTGTAGAGGGGTGGGCATGTGTGCAGCTCCTGAGGCTGAGGCTGGCCTGTGGTGCGGAGGGCAGGCCGCAGGTAGGGAGGCGTGTTGACCACGACAGTACTGATGCCATCAGCACCCAGGCATCCCTTGGCCGAGTGGTGCGCTGGCTCTCGCAAGCCGCACAATGTGGACGTTATTGGACGGACGCCTGGGCCACAGTCTGCTCTCCGACTGTGTTGCTGGAGGGGCTGGGGCTGATTGTTTCGTGGGAATCAGAGGAGAATCAGAGGAGCAGCGTATCAGAGGAGACATCAGAAAAGGCCAAGGGGCCAGCGAGAGGAGAAGGTGGAAGCTGCTTTTCCGTTTTCTGAGCTATGATCACAAGGGGTGGCTTTCCTAGGGGACATGTTTGGGGACAGCCTCCTTCCTGGAGGAGGAAGGGCTTAAGGATGCCGGTGTGGAGCATGGACAGGATGGTAATAACAGGCTGAAGGGTGCTGGCCACGAGGGGTTGGGGAGGGTGGCCGCCGGGGCAGGGTTTGGTTTCGAGTTTGCATCCTAAGCAGCGAGCACAGAAGGGATCTTAGAGACCTTGAGAGCCGAGACTCAGGTTCAGGGAAGGACAGAGTGTGCCCAGAGCCATGCTGTGGGTAGGGCAGACTCGGGACGGACCAGGCTCTGGCACGTATGCTGCACTTGTGCCTTGTGTTGGCTCCCGGAGTGGTTTGCAGTCTTGGTAGTGCCAACTCATGGGTGGACTAAGAACCACTCGCCACTGTTGCTTTGCCGTGGGGGGCTAGTGCCGTACCCCCATTCTGCAGAAGCAGAGAGTGAAGCTCAGAAGCCAATGCTAGACTGTCCTTGCACGGTGGAAATGGAAGGTCTAGGACCTGCGCCCAGGCCGCTGGCCCAAGGGCCTCACGGGCACACAGCAGCTGGCCTCTTGGGTTTGTCCCCCTGGTGCAGGGGGTGAGGCCTGGAGCCACGCAGGGCTCGAGGGGGGAGGCTGGACCAGGGAGATGGGCTGATGCTCGAAGGTGGTTCATGAGGTTGAACCCCAGCTTTTGGGGGTTATGGAGGGGCATATGTTCTGGAAGAGCCCTTAAACTATGGACACGCCCTGCAAGCCTACCGTAGGTGGTCCCGTGCCAGCCTTGGGTGGGGAAGATCACTAGGACAGGGGATGAAAGCTGTCCCCTTTCTCCTTTCTCTCCTTTTTTTTCCCTCTCCTACTGCGGAACTGTGACACCCCCTCCCCCAACACTTTGACAGCCATCAAATCCATTTCCAGCATGTTCTTGAGAATAGGTTTAAGGGTGGACAGAAGCATCTGGCTTCTGTAAGTCTCCCACTTTCTATTCCATGGGATGACAGCAGACTCTGGGGATTGGCCCTGATGGGATTAGTCATGGGGTGCCCTGTGCAGGCAGAGTGTGTGCACCCCCAGTCTTCTCATTTCCAGTCCAGGCCGGTGTCCTCATGGCCAGAGGATCACTGCTTCACACTGGGGATGCCGGCCACCCTCTCCAGCTTGGCCTTGCTGGGTGTCCCATCTTCCTCTCCCAGCTGTGGCTGGTCAGCAGGGGGCAGTGGAGGTCTCAGAAGTCCTTGGGGAGGACTTGGCACAGCAAATATTTTACAAATCTGTCCCTGGAAAGTCTCTCCTCTCACATCTGCAGTGGCTCCCTCCCTGCTGACATTTTTCCTGGGGTTGTCATACTGGGCCGGGGTGGAGGAACCCCACCAGGCTGTGGATAAAGCAGAGCCATGTTGACACAAACCCTGGCTGAACCTGTGTGTGCCCTGCAGCCAGCGGCTTGTGCACTGCAACCGGGAAAGTGACTTCATAGCAGGGCCCTTAAAGTGCCCACCACACACACCTGCTCTTGGCTCCTGGACCCAGCTCTGGAGAAGGAACTGGATGCTGGCCCCTCGGAGCTGCTCCGGGAGACCCCAGCCCAGTGTCAGGCTGGCAGCTCCTTGTAATGTTCTGTCTGCTTGGCCAGGCGATACCAGTGGGTGGTTGTTAGAACTGATAAGGAGTGTTTGTCTTCCTGATGGAAAAACAACTTTCGTCTTTCGTGATTTTAAAAATTACTCCTACTCATGACAAAAAAATTTAATTAGAAAAATATAGAGGCTGGCTTGTTAGCTCAGTTGTTTAGAGTGCAGCCTTATAACATCAAGGTCAAGGGATCAGATCCCCATACCAGCCAGCTGCCAAAAAAAAAAAAGAATGTAGAAAAATATAGAGAAAACGATCAGTCATTGCATCCTACAGAGATAAGCACTGTTAACGTCTTGGTGTTCCTTCCAGTCTTTTTGCTTATGTACTTAATACAAATGATTATTTAAAAAAAAAAACCAAAAAACAAGATCAGACAGTTCTCCCTGCCTCATACAGGGGTGCCCACTCGCTCGGGGGTTTCCAAACTCTTCCCTCTGCCCGAGTCTTGCCTTATAAAAGGTTAGGGCCATATTGCCGTAGGAGGGTACAGGATGTTAAAAAACCATCTTGGGGCTGGCTGGTTAGCTCATTTGGTTAGAGCGTGGTGCTGATGACCCCAAGGTCCAGGGTTTGATCCTGATTCCTGTAACATCCAGCTGCCAAAAAAAAAAGCCATCTTGTGGGTGATGGGACTTGGGGACAGGATGGGGAGTTTTCTGCAGAGGGTAGAGCCCCAGCTGGGGGTGGTGGGCAGGATGTGGCCCCTTAAATGCTTCTGTCTTCTTATTTCACAGGGTTGTCCATGAGACAGGGGACCACAGAGCCTGGGCTCCATCCATGGCCATGACCCTTCCTGGCCACATGACCTTGGCCAATATGTTTAACTTATGTTCCCCTCTGTAAAATGGGCTGATAGAAAGGCCCGCTCAAGAGACCAGTGAGAAACAAATGCGTTCATATGAATAGCGTGCTTAGAATGGGCCCACCTGCTAGCACTCTGTTGTCACCGTCATTGTGGTGGCAGAGGCTACTTTTATCGTGTTTCACCCTCATCCTCGTGGCCCTCTGTCGTCAGGCTCTCATTCATTTGTTCATTCATTTATTCACTTGTTGAGGCCACCTCTGTGCCAGGCCTGGAGCTGAGAAATGGGGATAGAGAGAGGCAGGGACAATGCCCTGCTCCCTGACCCCAGGGTCGGGGGTGACGGGACCACCAGGCTGCCCCACCGAGCCGGAGGGACACGTGGAAGGCCAGCAGTGAAGGGGACAGCTCTCATGCTGTGTGACCTGGGGCAGTCTGCTGAATCTGTTCAAGGAGGAGGGCGATGAGGACCGGGGGTGCGTGTGCGGTGCTGGGAGCTGTGCCCACAGCACTCACTCAGGGTTAGCATTTGTCATAGTGTCCCTTATGAGAACATGCTTGGATCTCAGGACCCTGAGACGGAATGCTTTTTCTGGAAGCCATGAACAGGAGACTGCTGCGGCAGCGGGAACAGGGTTGCTGACTCGGGAGCCTCGGCTCAGACCACAGTTCCTGTTCCCACGAGGCGGCCGGCCCCCTGCTGTCCCCATTCCTGGGTGCTTCTGTCCCCCTGGGCTCTGAGAAGGTGGCAGTGCGGGCATGGGGTGGTGTCTGCACAGCCCTTTGCAGGGCTGAATCTGCAAGTGGGAAGGTCCCCTGCTCTTTGTGGACGGCTTTCCCTGCCTCGCCACCATGGCCCGCGGTGCCCTGGGCTGCTCTTAACAGGACGCTTTTGGCTTCTAGGAGCAGAAAACCCAACTCAAAGTGGCTTAAACTCTAAGGAGAATTTACTGTTGCCCTAAATGGGACACCCTGAGCCCAGGCTACTCCTGGATGCTAGGGAGGACCCTCCGTCCTGCCATCCTCAGCCTCTGTGTCCCCAGGATCACATGGTGCTGCAGCATACGCCAACACAGCCACATTCAGAGGAAGGATGGGCTCCCTTCCTGTGAGCCTCTTCCTTGAGCCGGGAAACCTTCCCCAGAAGCACTTCAGGGCCCTCCCTCATGGCTCACCGGGCAGCTTTGCCTCCCAGCCACTGGCCATTGGCTGAGACCTGGCCTGGTGGCTCCTTCCCCAAAGCATGCGGTGGCCAGGCAGATCAGAGAGGGGGTTTTACTAGGACAGGTGGGGCTTGACGAGGGGAGCCACCAAGGTGTCTGCTCAGGGAACCCTCCTTCAGGCCCGTGTCTGGTTAGAGCCGGGGCTGGCATGTGGCACTCATGTCATCGAGCTGCTCTTGTGCCCAAGGCAGCCAGCACGGATTGAGCTCCAGCTGTTTTCCACCCAACCCTCGAGTCCTGCTCGGCCTCTCCGGAAACAGCAGCTGCATCCCATGGCACTCTCTGGCCACTTTCTAGAGCTCGGGAGGGGTTGGGCTGGAGCTGGAGTCTGGCCTCTGTGCCGAATCCAGCTGCCCGCTGCAGGCTGTGTGTGGGTAATGAGCTGCTGGAATAAATCTGCAGAGAAAGAGCGAGGGGGTGGGGCTGCCAGACTCTCTGGACGGGAGCACACCCCTGCCCTTTCCTCCTTGGTCTCCCAGCCCACCCTCCCAGGCCATTTATGTTGCCTGTTTTCCTTTTCTGCCCCCTCCCTCCGGTTCTCGCCGCACCGTATGGTACTAATTAAGTCCTTCCGCCCCTTGCTGGTAACGGGCAGAGAGGGTAGCTTGCTGTGGGGCCTCACCCGATCGGGGGGCTTCCCAGCACAGTCTTTTGGCCTTCGAAAACCAGACGTTTTGAGTGTGTGTGTGTGCATGCGTGTGTGTGTGTGTGTGTGTCTGGTTCATTAGAAATTCTAAGCTGCATCTGTTCTGTGTGTGTGTAAGTTTTTCACATTTCCCATTCTTTATCGAAGGGCCCTGGGTTTGGTGTTTGTGGGCTGGCGCTCCGTGGAGCTGTCTCCAGGAGGCATGTGCTGGTAGAGGTAGGGCACCTCCCCATCAATCGGGGCAGCTCCCAACTGGAAGCTCTTGGGCCTGCTTTCTGCAGGAGGTTCTCTAGAATACCATCATGCAGCCTGGTGACAGCATGGCTCAGGCTGGCTCTAGGATGGCTCCCGCACCCATCAGCTGTGTGGCCTGGGGCATGTTACGTAACCTCCCTGGCCCTCATTTCACCCTGTCCATATCACAGAGCCTCCAGGAACATCACAGCAGTTGGTAGAGTGGCTGCCCACCATCCATAGGAGGGTTTGCTGATGCCAGTGTAAGATCTCTGTTGCTTTACGTTTTGCAAATCTTTCCTTGGTCTGTTGAACCTAGCACGTGAACCCGTTGGCTCTGAATCTACAGCCTGTTTTTCTTACCAGTTGGCCGAGCGGTGTGATGGATGGAGGTGGGCAGGGCCCCACTGGCCTCCAGGGACCATCCATGGGCTGCAGACAGCTCTGCAGTTGCAGGATACCCTGACAGCACCTGAAACATGACCCCCTCATTCCAACAAACCTCAAATCCAAGGCATTCTTTGCAGCCCCATCCTGGGCTTGAGGGTTGGTATTT
Organism: Galeopterus variegatus; assembly: GCF_000696425.1. Classification (NCBI taxonomy): domain Eukaryota; kingdom Metazoa; phylum Chordata; class Mammalia; order Dermoptera; family Cynocephalidae; genus Galeopterus; species Galeopterus variegatus. The sequence goes on along the minus strand of NW_007727577.1, from coordinate 253,535 downwards.
GCTCTTCCTCATGAAGCAAAGACTTACTTGGAGGAGGGAGTGAAAAGTGTGCGTTCGATGAAAACAAAGAGAGATGGTTCAGCCTTCTTGCATCTGGACCACAGGTGCCAGACTTGGGATCTCTGACCCCAGTCAGGAGGATGGTCTGTCACTGGAACTAGGACTAGACTCCAGCTGTGGCCACCATCACTGGAGGGCAGAGAGGAAAAGAGGGCTGTGGAGGAAGCGGGGATGCTCACCCTTCATCTGCGAAGGCATCAGGCTGTCAGGGCCAGAGGGGGACCCTGGTGACCGTGACGGTGGTGATGCCCAATGAAGGTAACTAGGGCTTCTTTACTTGGAGTAAGTATCTCATTTAATCCTCCCAGCAACCCTGTGAGGTTGATTCTGTTATTCCCATTTCACAGATGAGGAACCCAAGGCACAGAGAGGTTAAGTAACCTGCCCAAGGTCACACAGCTGGTGGGTAAGGCAGGGGGAGGGTTTGAATTCAGGAAGCTTGGCTCCAGAGCCCCCATTCCTAACCATGGCCAGCCCTCTGACTCAGCTCCCTTGTGTTACAGTGGAGAACCTGAGGCCCAGAGAGGTGCAGTGACTTGGGCAGGGTCACACAGTGGGTTAGTGGTTGAGCTTGCTATAGGTTGAATGTTGCCCTAAAATTCATGTATTGGAAACCTGATCTCTATTGTAACAGTGTTGAAAGGGTGGGACATTTGATTATGGTATTTAAAAGGTGGGGCCTTTAAGAGGTAAATGGATTAATCCATTCATGGGGTAATAGGTTAATGGTTTAATGGGTTATCTTGGTTGTGGACTGGTGGCTTTATAAGGAGGGCAAGTGAGCACGTTAATGCCCTCTTGCCATTCTCACCATGTGATACCCTTGTCACCATGGGACCCCGTAGAGAATTCTCACCTAGAACAAGGCCCTCACCAGATGTGCCCCCGGGACTGTGGGGACTTCCCAGCCTTTGAATAAATTTGAAGAGATAAATTTCGTTTCTTTGTAAATTACCCAGTTTCAGGTATTCTGTTACAAGCGACACATATAAACTGGAGTATGTTTCCCAGGCCCTGGTTCCATGTGGTAGCTCCGTGTTCTCCTCTCCTGTCCTCTCAGGCTGCAGAGCCCATGCTCGGGTGGAGAGAGAATTAGAGCCACTGTGGCGGCCATAGCTCCCAGTGCCACCGGCTCTGTGCCTGATGGGAAGCAGAGTGGCATCCTTGGGTGGAGCTGGAGGTGCTGGTTGGTGGCCGCTCATCAGTGCAGCCCAATCTCACACACGTCATTCCAGAAAGATGTTAACACAACATGTGGAGCTGTGACACCCTTTGGCATGACGATAGGTGTTCTTGGTAACTGGAGGTGGTGTAGTTTTATGGGTGCCTTTGCTCTGGTCTTTCACTTCTCCCCTGGTCTTGCAGCCGTCTGTGGGAGGTCACTGTGTTGTCTTTATCGTGTGTGTGTTGGGCATGTTCAGATGAGCAGCACAACTTGCCAGTGCCACTGTGGGGATCTGAACATGTTCACTTCAGAGCACTGCCTCTGTGCGATTGGTACGCACGGACCTCTTGGGGGTTTCCCTTTTGTCCACCTGCAAAATGCTTACACCGTTTGCCGCATGCAGGGCTAGAACTTGCAAGTGTTGCTGCAGGGCCCAGAGAGAGCCAAGCATACATTCTTTCAGTCTCTAGACCGGTGTGCATGTTTATGCGTGAGTGCTCTGCCGGCCACGCTGGGTTGCTCAGCTTGGTGGGGGTGGAGTTCAGCTTGGCTGGATCCCTTTCCCACCGAACAGGCCTGGATGGGGGGAATGAGGCAGCCTGCAGGAAGCTGATGCATGAAAGAGTTAATGTGTGGCCCTCTCTCCAGCTTTCCCAGGGAAAGGGCAGGAACAGAGAGGCCTTATCTTCAGAGGAAGGGGTGGGTGGGGGATGCAGAGAGCTCTTTTGCACAGGCACCTCGGAGCCACCCTGCATATTTCATTCCAAGACTTCTGCAGGCCAGCTGTTCAGAGCAAATTCAGAAGGTGGAGGGAGGGTTTCCAATAAGCAGAAGGGATGGAATGAATGTGGGATTCATTACTGGGATTTGGCAAAGCAAAGAGCTCACTTTCTCCCCTGAGATGGGCTGGGGGGCGGGGTCCTCCCGGAGTCATTGGAGGCCCTGGGCTGCAGCCAGCCTGTGGGGGTGTCAGGCAGGAGCCCTTCCCATCCCCCCACAGTTTGAGCGGCTGGGGGGCCCTGCTTCCCTTTGCCTGTGGCTTGCCCTTCCCCCCAGAACCTCAGGCTGGAATCACGTGCTGGCTTCCTCCCGCCCCTGCTGGCGGGGATGGCCTGGCCTCTTGTGTCCCCTGCCACCTACGGTCTCCTGTTTTGCTGCACTGGGGCGGAGGTGGGCAAACGCCGCTTCCCGGCAGCCAGCTCCAGTCTTAGGAGTGACTGGAAGCCCCATGAGGGCTCCTGCAAGGAGAGCTGACCCTGTGTGCTTGGTGGAGAATACCAGGGAGAAGGCCAGGGTGCCACTGTTTGGGGCACAGCGTCAGGAACTTCCCCCAGTGTTTCTTAGGCAGGAGGGTGTGAGTGGGTTCTGCAAGGTTTGCTTGGGGCTGACGAGGGAGGGGTGCAGGAGGCAGTATGCCCTGGACAAGTCACAGGCTCACGGGGATCATGCAGATCACCTGGCTCCACTCCCTCAATTTACAGAGGAGGAAACCAGATGCCCAGAGAGGCAAAGTGATCTCCCCAAGGCCACACAGCCAACCAGGCCCATGACCCAGACCTCCTGCCCCTGGGGCAGCCTCTCGCCCTGGACACCTCTTGTGCGGAGCTGCTGTGGCTCAGGGCACCTCGGCCCCTCCCAGGCTGTGGCTGCCCAACACCAGCAGGGCCGGACTGCTGGAAACAAGGACGCCTGGTGCAGAGTGGCTGAAAAGCAAGAAGCCCAAGAAAGAAGTGAGGCCTCTGTGGTTTGGCCCGAGTCCAGGACTGGTGGCCTGGTTCCCAGGGACAGAGTAATGACCCCCTCTTCCTCATGCCTCCCCTCGCCCCCTGGCCCCCGGGACCTCCCTGTGGAGAAGCCAGAATGGCCAGGGCTCATCGATAGTAAATTCATCTTGCTGGACAGGTGGGGGTGCCTTGATGTACCTGACTTTCTCTCTTGGAGGAAGGGGGGCTCTCTGTACTCTTGGGGGTCTCTTGGTGAGGTGGGATGACCTCCTGCCTGTCAGCGCCAGATGAGGGATTGTTGACCTGATGGTTCTGGTGAGGAGACCACATAGGGGAGAGGGAGGCCAGGCTGGGGGAGCCTAAGAGAACCCCAGTAGTGCCCGGGAGAACCATGTGTCAGGAGCCAAGAATGGAGTCTGGGAAGGACTTTTTGCTGCACTCCCACCCCAACCCCTTTCACGTACATCGTCTTGCAGTCCTATTCCCTGTAGGAAAGTCAGGCTCCTCCAGAAGCTTCTCCTGGGCCCTGTCCTGAGTCAGAGGGGATGCTGGGAGCTCCTGGTTTGCACTGGCGACTGCAGCTGATTGTCGGCATCTGACCCTGTCCTGCACTGTACGTGCACTGAAAGTGGCATCCTCGTGGCCTCTCTTGTGGACGTGCACAGGGGTGGGTGTGGGTGGGTTCACGACACACCTGCTTATAGCATCGTGTTGGGGGTATGACTTGAGTGGCTCTGGAAGGTGTCCTACAGGCAGCGCTCCTGGCCTTGGAACCAAAGGGAATGGAGGGTTTTGAGAGGCTGTCGGGATGAGGTCAGTTCTTCTAAGATTTGGCGATGCAGGAGCAGTGATCATGGAGCCCTTTGCATGTGGGGCTCTGCTCCAGGTGGCCTGTAAGCACCTCCTCAGCCGCTCCACACGGCAGCGGCAAGGACCACTCCCTGCATACCCGTCCACCCCCCGGACCCCCTGCCCAATTTTACAGAGAATGGGGTCCTTCAGCTCCTGAGTGGGTGGTCTCCTGGGCCTGTGATCTCCACAGAGGACCTGGGGATGGCAGAATAATGACTCCTGGGGATGTCCACGTCCTAATCCCCAGAACCTGGGACTGTGTTAGGTTACATGGCAGAGGGGTATTGAGGTTGGAGATGGAACTAAGTTTGCTAATCAGCTGGTCTTCAAATAGGGAGATTACCCTGGATAATCCACACTGGGGCCCAGTGTCATCACAAGGGTTTTTAAAAGTGGAAGAGATTGTGTCAGAGCGATGTAGCGTGGGAAAGACCTTAAAGAAGGGGGGAGGAGCCAGGATCCAAGAAATGTGGGTGGGTGGAAAAGGCAAGAAAACAGATTCTCCCCTGGAGCCTCCAGAGGGAGCACAGCCCTGCCAACACCTTGATTTTAGCCCAGTGGGACCGTGTTGGACTTCTGGCCTCCAGAACTGTAAGATGACAAATTTGAGGTAAGTCACTATGTGTGTGGTCATTTGCTATGGCAGCAACAGGAAGCTCGTACAGTTGGGAAGATGTGACCCTACCCTGGAAGGTTTAGGAGGAATTAATTCCCTTGTGTGTCTCAAGCCCTGGAAGGTTCTGAGCTCCCCTAGGCTCTTCCAGCTCTGCAGTCTGTAAGAAGGCTCCCCCTAGGCTGGGTAGGAAAGAAACCAGTAGCAAAACCCTTGCCCCTGTTCACAAGCGAAGGTGAGGATGTGGGCCTGTGCACATGCTTCCTTTTTGTGTTTTTTGTTTTATTTTGTTTTTCAGACTCAGAATTCTGCAGCTGAAAGAGACTAGGGTTTGTCTGCTTGATTTGCAAGTGAGAAACTGAGGTCCAGGGGAGTTAAGTGACCAGCCCAGGGCCATGCAGGGAGTTCAGGCCAGACTTCCCAGCTCCTCCTGCAGAGCGCTGTCCTCCCTGTCAGTGGAGGAGGCTTTTCCTGGGATCTGGAAAAATAGCCCACGGTGGCACCTTATGACACTTTATGACTTTCCCTGTCTCCAGCCTCATGGCTTGCCCCTGCCTTTCACACCCTCCTCTCAGACTTCCTGAACTGCCTCCCCGAGGCTTGCCTCCGGGCCTTCGCCTCTGCAGGACCCGCTGCCTGGGACACCTGCTCCCCGCAGAAGTTGGGCCTCCGTGGGCTGTTCTCAGGTGCTGCAGGTCCTTATATATAGCTGTGCTTCAGCCAACTGAGCTAACAAGCCACCCCTGTGGCCGTATTTTAAATCTTGTGTCTCCTCCCTGAGACTAAGACCGAGCAGGCAGGTCCTATGTGCATGAGGCCCCCCAGCCCATACCTGTCACTGCACCTGCACTCAGGAGACCCTCAGTCCGTTTGCTTTGAGAAGAGGAAGGCAGGAATAAATGAAGGAACAGATAATGGCTGAAATCATCCAGTTCCCGTTTCTAACTTGCATATTGTGTATTTGTGGCATTTTACATTTTTAATGTATTTTTAAAAGAGAACATGCCCAGATGATCTTCCAGATGCACCATGAGGGTGTTAAAGCCCAGATACATGAGACTCGTCGTCAGCGAGCAGTTTCCGCTTATCCTTTTTGCACTTCCGACTCTGAGGCCGCAGCCCAGGCTGACAGCTGCTCCTGCCTCCGCTGTTTCCTGCCCACACTCACGCTGTGGATCATGTGCTTGGGTGCCTGGCACAGGGCCGGTGGGCACGGATGCCGTCTCTTTTCCTTTCCTCTTTCCGCGATATCCCTTGCCCCATTTTGCAGATGAGAGAACTGCCCCTCAGAGGTTAAGAAATTTGCCCAGAGCCACTCTGCTCATCAGTGGGGAGTCAGATTTGAACTCCATCCTTGCCCGATGAGATGGAAAGCTGGATGGTGGAGCCCGCCAGCCCCTGGGTGGCTCGTGATTGGGATCAGCAGCCCCTGGACAGGGAGGGCCGGGTACAGAGGGACGCCAGGTTTGTGGAGTGAATCAGGAGGGGAAGGTGGGTTCGTGTCCCATCTCCAAATAAACAGCCAGAAGTGATGTTTCAGCTGCCTCCCATCCTCCAGTTTCCTGTGCCCCTGGTGCTTGGGGGAGAGAAAGGAGAAGGGGAGAGAGCTGGGCTGGGCTGGTTTGGGCCCGATTCAAACAAGCTTCTTAGTTTGCTATGGGTGAGGATTTTATTTGCCTCTGGGTTTTTGCTAAAGGGATGAAGGATTTCAGACACCTCCCGGTGTACCAAGAGCAGGTCTAGGGCTGCCAAAAGTCTCATATCAGATAGCCGGAGCAGCCCCCAAAACCCATTAGACCCCAGGCCTGAGACCTACGCCTCTACCCCAGAGGAAAAAACAAGGCTCCCTGTGGCTAGGGGACTTTCTGCTAGGTCATGAAAACAGGCCTGGCTCCCCTGGTCGCTCCCCCTTGCTTAGAAGGAAGCTTCATGTGGTTTTCAAAGTGCTTTTGTGTTTTTAACTCATAAGATCCCGAAACCCCATAAGGAAGGGCAGGAAGTTTGAACAACCACCTCTTGAGCAGCCAGATAGCCAGGTGGTTTCATTGCCCTCGATTTACAGGTGGGTAAATTGAGGCTCAGGGTGGTTATGACTTCTCTCCCAGGTCACCCAGCCAGTTAGCCACAGAAGAGCTCACTGCTTTTTTTTTTTTTTACCCCAATGCAGTTAAAAATTTCTCTTTCAGTTTTTAAAAATATGCATCGTCTCAGATAGTGAGCCAACCTGGGTGCCCCTGTCTGGCCTGAGAAGTAACCATCAGCGGGTGTCAGCCCTCCACCCACCAGGCTTGGCCACATCCGGATTCATGCTGATCATTTCCATGTATACCTTGAAACCTCTGCTACATAGCTGTGTTTCTCTCTGTAATATATAGTGTTGTTTTGCATGTTGTAAAATTATACAACTAGTATCATGTCACATGTGAACATCCTTTTGCAGTTTACGTTTGACATCTGTGAGCGTGAGATTCATCTGCGCTGGTACCCGTGGTTCTGGTCTGTTTGTTTTCACTGCTGTACGGTATTCATTGGTTAGATATACCATAGCTTTCTGGTTTCCCCTTGATGGACATTTGGGTTGTCTTCAGTTCCGTGCCTTTATAAGCCATGTTGCAATGACCGCTCTTGTGTCCTTTGGTAATTTAGGGATTTGGATTTTAAAATATTATTCCAAGGTCTGTGGCTGGCCCAGGTAAGCCCTCCTACCTGTGGGGCGGGCACTCTCCACCCTGCCCCCACAATGACCGCTCTTGTGTCCTTTGGTAATTTAGGGATTTGGATTTTAAAATATTATTCCAAGATCTGTGGCTGGCCCAGGTAAGCCCTCCTACCTGTGGGGCGGGCACTCTCCACCCTGCCCCCAGCTAATTTGTGTCCAGAGAGGCTGGGTTTATTTGACATCGGGCCCAGGTCAGGAGCAGAGAGATGTGATGGGCCTGTAAGTCTAAACCAGTGTTTCCCAAACTGTGTTCTCTATGGGACCATTAATAGTCATTCTAGGGCAAAGGGATTCTACAGACAATCATTTTTGGGAAACAGTTAAAGATCATTTAAGGACCGGCCCAAGGCTCACTTGGGAGAGTGTGTTGCTGACAACACCAAGTCAAGGGAATAGATCCCCTTACCAGACATAAAGAAAAAAAAAAAAAAAGGTTGTGTAAGAGCTTAGTTTTTTTGTTTTTCGGTTTTTTAAAACTCATACTGCAGAATTTAATGCATTTAGAATACTGATATATATTTGTAACTATCCAAAAGGGGGGATGTAGAGGATAGCATTTGCCAAATATATTTGACTGCGGAAACCTTTTGGGGTGGGAGCATCTTGCAGGGTGGGTTGTCCTGCTTGCATAGACTTTGAGAAACAGGTTCTGGATTGCCGGCAGTGATGTGGGGAAGGTTTGTCGGTGTTGGGAAGAAAAACTTTTTCCTCTACCCTCTCAGGTTCTGTTTTTGGGGGCTTGCAACTTAAACTGACAAAAGATAGATTAGCAAGAGAAATGACATTTACTCACATACATATGGGAGTTCACAGAACAATGTGATGCAAAGAAGCAGTTAGAATTTGTGTACCATCGAAATAGGTGGGGGAGGGAGAACGGCACTTACAGGGAAACAGACAACATTTTGGAAAGATAAATGGGCCCTTAGCAGAAGAGATGGGAGATAGGGTAGCTTTGTGCCACTGTTTGTTTAGGTGCTAGGTGTGGCAACTGTGATGAGAGTCAGTCTCCTTGGCCCCACCCAGAGAGGGGATTTATGACAACTGAGGTCTTCCTAGTGCAGCAGGGTAAATAGGCTCTGCTTTTCAGAGGAGTGATTTCAGCCATGAGTGCCTTCTGCTCAAAAATAATTTTTATGCTACAGGGGCATATTCTGGACCCCTTCATAGGTGTCCACCTTGTTCCTTTCCAAGGCAGGTGGAGGTGAAAAGTCCCAGCCAGGCAGCAGGCAGTGTGGAGACCCTTAATAAAAATCCCAAATATTGCCTGATGAATTGGCCAGAGCCCCTCACTGCAGTTCAGGCAGGATCTCCTGGACATAAACTCCTTTCTTGGTTTGAGCTAAGGATTTTGTGCTGTGCTGGTTCATTTTGGTCCTAGGCAGGAGGGTGAAGGAATTAAACCTCAGAGGGACAGAAGCTTCTTTGGACAGTGAGAGAACGCCCACCTACCCTCACTCACCGCCGTGCGTGGCTCCAGGGCACGCTCAGCTCTAACATTTTATCAGGATCTTACGCATGTCAAGCGTGTGTGTGTGTGTGTGTGTGTGTGTGTGTGTGTGTCTGTCAGTCCTCTGTGTGTGTGTGTGTGTGTGTCCGTCCTAACCAGCCGTTCTCAACCTCAGCTACACATTAAGTCCCCTAAGGAATTTTTAAAAAATACCAGATTAGTTAAATTGGAACTGCTGGGGTGGGACTCTGTCTTCTGTTTTTTGGATGCTCCTCTTAGGATGGTTACGTGCAGCCAGGATTGAGAACTGTCCTCTTCACCAAACCTGCGTCCAGAAGCCGAACAAAATCCTGTTCTTTCTGCTTACCCACCCCTCACCCCACCCCGGGTCTCAGAGCCACAATCCCTTCTAAATTCCAAACCAAGTTTATTGTGTGACTTAAAATCATTTGTTTGGGTCCTTGCTTCAGTGGTGGGAAGGGTCCGGGAGGTGAGTATTACAGCGAATAGGCAGCCTGGAGCGCCCCCAGCTGGCGCTCACAGGGCCGGATACCCCAATAGGCAGACATGGTTTTTATTTGTCGAAATCAAGGCAGGGCCTGTTGCTGGATGTTTAGGATCCTGGTTTTGTGTCAGCCAAGAGTTTGCAGCCCTGGGGCACACTAGTTGCTGATGGAGGTGATATTGGCTGGGGGGGTTGGGGAGGGGCAGGGCGGGGTTGGGTTGGGAGTGTGCCTGGGGCTACTGCTTATGTGCAGTTGCTGATATGCCTGGCTATCAACACGTACACAATGAAGTTGGCTGCAGAGGAGTAAGGTCTCACTTTCAGTTGAGATATCATCCCATAATTTATAAGACATTGTTGATATAATAATAGCTTTTCAAGAGGGGGAACAAAAGGCATCTTGAAGGTGTCTGTGAGCTAAGATGCAACCTGCCAGGGGGTGGGGCAAGCACTTCTTAGAAAGGAGGAAATGGTCCTGTTTCACCTCTGAGGTCTGCAGACAGGTGTTGAGGCAGTTGCCTAGGAGGAGGCCAAGCAAGTTCTTCAGGTCAGGGTACATCTGGGGGGCAGGGCAGGGCGGGTCACACATGACGGAGGGCTTCCTGGAGGTGGTGACATATGCCAGAGCAGATTTTAGGTGGGGTTTGGGAGACTATGGGGCCTGACTGAGGAGTGTGGCATCCTTAGAAAAGAGAGTTCCAGCTTGACCACAGGCTGGCCAGATTGCAGTGCTCTCCCTCAGTGTAAGGGGGAGCTCAGGCTCCAGCAGGAGCCCCTGGAGCTGTTTGGAAAAGGAGTGGCAAACTGGGAAGGGTCAACAGGCAGCCTGGGTGGGGGCAGCAGGATAGGAAGTGACCTTTGGTGAGGGACGATTATGGTCGTCCCAAGGAGCCATGGGGCTTGTGGGGCTGGGCAGGAAGGGACCCACTGGAGACATTCTGTGAAGAGGCAACCAGGAGGACTTGGGGTAAGGTGGGAGCAGGGGTGGCAGTGGGGGCCTGAATTTCAGGAAAATGGGTGCTTAAGGGGAGGGAGAGCTGTAGCTGCAGAGGAGGGGACAGCGGCCAGTGGGCTGTGGAGGGCTGGGTGGCTGAGCCCCCAGGAGACATGTCAGGGTGAGGAGCCCCCTGGGAGCTGTCTACACCCCTGCATGAGGGGGTGGAGCCAGAAGGAGGGGTGGCTTGGGCATGTCAAGTGCTGCCCTCGGGGTCAGATGGACCGGGATATTGGCCATGAGGATTTTTTCAAGAGCTCAGCTTTGATAGTGAGATGGGCAGAAGCCAGAGGGACGGGGTTAAGGAGTGAGTGGGTGGTGGGAAGATGGAAGCCACAGTGTAGACCCACTATTAAGAGGTTGGGTTGTTTAGAGAGGGAGAAAGTGCACAGTTGGAGGAAGGAGCTAGTCAAAGGAAGGGGGTTTGCTTGTTTTTGAGATTGGGGCACCTGCACGTTCTCCTGGGCCAAGTGAGAAGGAACCAGAAGAAGGACAGATGTCCACCGGATGTGACAAACAGCCAGCCCCCTGCAAGCAGCTGCTCTGCATGTAGAGACCCCCCCCCAGCCTGCTCACCCCAGGGACCCAGGGGCTTGTGGGTGCTCCCAGCACCTTTTCGAGGTCGGCCCACAGGTAGGCAGCCGGGCTGACCCCTGGGCATGCAAGCAGCAAATGCTTATCTGCCATCAGATCCAAGCTCTGACTGCCCCACCCTTGCCCTGTCCCCAGTGCAGGAGGCCAGCCACCGGCCCACGGCCGAGAGGGAGGGATGTTTTTCTTGGCATTTGATGGGAAGCATCTGCTGCATCTCACGAGGGTGTTGCCCAGGGTGGGTTGGAAAAGAGTTGGCAGGAAGGTTGAGCTTTGCGCTCGCAACCTGGCTCCATGGTGGCTGTAGGCGTGAGAGACAGAGAGAGAGAGGGAGGGAGAGAGAGAGGAAGGATGCTGTGAAACCACATCCCCTCTTCCTGCTGGTGCTGCCTGTGGCTGCCTGCTGCAGCAGCTCGTGGGTGTCCCTGCACTTCCTGGCAGGTGTCCGCCTCAGACTGGGCTGTGCTCCTCTCCCAGTTGGCTCAATTGGGGGTGGGAGCCCTGACTGTCCCCCTGTGGCTTCCAGAGTAGGACCCTGCTGCAGGACAGGCTGACACTGCTCCTGCCCACTTGCGACCCTTCTGTTGGGAGGGTCACTAGGAGGGATGGTGGGCACTGCTCACGGCAGCTGGACAAGTGGCAAGGACACCACGGGGCCCTCTTTCAACTGCTGCACGTTGGCCTGGTGCCCAGTGGGCTGTGGGGAGGGAGGACTTCCTCAGCTTTGGGATGAGTCTTTGTGGATGTGGGACAAGCTCAGAGTATCCTAAGAGCATCAGCCTCAGGAAATCTGACTTAGACTCCGTTGGGGGCTGGGCAGGATCATGTCCAGCTCACCGGCTAGACAGCCTTGAGCGAGTTCACCTCCCAGCTCTGAGTGTTTCTTCATCAGTACAGCGAGACTCCCAAGGTACTGTGGGTCGGGTGGGGACCGAAGGGCTGTATTAGCTTCTCGTTGGCTGTGTAACAAAATACTACATACTCAGAAATATATTCTCCTACAGTTCCAGAGGTTGTAAGTCTGAAGTTCGTCTCACTGGACTAAAGTCAAGGTGCTAGCTGGGCTGACAAGTCTGGAGACTCCAGGGGAAGACCCTTCCTGCCTCTTCCAGCTTCTGGGAGCCCCAGGCTTTCCTTGGATTGTGGCTGCATCTCTCAGTCTCTGCCTCCCCAGCTGCAGGGCTGCCTTCTCTGTAGTCAAATCTCCCTCTGCCTCTCTCTTATAAGGACACTTGTGTATGCATTTAGGGCCCACCTGGATAATCTCTCCATCTCATGATCCTTAATCACATCTGCAAAGTCCCTCTTTTCATATCAGGTGACACAGGTTGGGGAGGGGGCATTATTCAGCCTGTCACAGGGGCTCATCGATTGGCTTAGGGCCCGTTTGGTTTTAAGGCTCAAGGGAAAAAAAAGTACACATTAAATTCTTTTTCTTTTATGTTTTTTTATTAAGGTAAAATACATAGAACATGAAGTGTACTGTTAGTAACATTTAGTACATTGACAGCGTTGTGCAACCGTCACCACTCTCTGGAGCCAGAACCTTTTCATCACCCCAAAAGGAAACCTCACATCCATTTAAGGAGTCACTGCCCGTTCCCCCTCCCCTAGCCCTTGGCAGCCACCAGTCTTTCTGTCTCTATAAATTCTTTTTTAATAAGTGCGATTCTATGTGACTTTAGAATAAATAAACACAAGCGCGATGAGTTAGTTATTGGAAGGATACGCAGGCAGGGGAGCCAGCCTCTATAAATTCTTTTTTAATAAGTGCGATTCTATGTGACTTTAGAATAAATAAACACAAGCACGATGAGTTAGTTATTGGAAGGATACTCAGGCAGGGGAGCCAGTGTGTGGGGTACCTAGGCCTCCGGAAGGGCAGGAGTTGAAGTCACTTGGGTGTCTGTCACCCTCCCCTCTCCTTCCTGCTTTCTTGGGGTCTCCTCTACCTGAGTATCCCGCTGTTCTCTCCTCCTTCCCTTTGCAAATGGCCCCAAAAGCTTACCAGCCCCTAAATCTGCATGACCTCCAAGCTTCAGGGCCCCGCACCAAAAAGTTCCTAAGTCTACATTCTTGGGGAAAATTCCAGCAGCCCAGCTTATCCTTTTGAGCAGACCCACAGGCCAGTGGCTGGCTACCTTTGAGTCAGGGGTTCATCCCTGCCTTGAGCACCTGTGATCCAGGTGACTACGACAGGGACACGCTGGGAGAGGGATGGGTTGGTGGTCACAAGTAGTTAGTACTTTTGGAATAGTCTGAATGATGCGTGTGTCTAGCATATTCGTTTCTTAGGAGAAGCTCTGCTCTTTCTGTTGGTGAAATCTGAGAGAAATGTTCCCAGGAAGTCCCCAGAAAGGGGACACATATGTAGGGATCAGTGGCCTCAACAGTGCCTTACAGTGGATGTCACCGTGTCTCATCGAGCCATGTCCTATCCACCCCTAAATGTGGCTTGTAGACATGGTGCTGAAAATGATCTGGAACCTTAAGTAATACGGTCCAAATCAGCGGCTCTCCAAGGGTCTGTCATAACCCCCAGGTAAAACCGAGGATCTAGAGCTGCACTGTCCAGCACAGGAGCCACTGGCCACCTGTGGCTGTCGGGCACCTGCAGCGGGCAGAGCTAATCCAAACCGAGAGGTGCTGTGAGTGTGAACTGCACGGTGGGTTGTGGAGTCTTAGTACAGAAAGGAAAAGAGTGTAAGAGACCTGCCATTTTTACATTGATTATGGGTTGAATTGATAATCTGTTGGCTCTATTAGGTTAAGTGACATATATTAAAATTAATGCCACCTGTTCCTGCGGTTTTTAACGTGGCTGCCAGAACACTGTAGATCGTGTGTGTGGCTGGCATCCGTGGCTTGAATTCTGCTTCTCCTGGAGATTTGGATGGGCAGCCGCATGGGCTTCATGTACTCTCCCTGAAGGCTGAGTGTCACATGGCAGAGAACTGGACACATCACAGGCCGGGGGTCCCTCCCCTGTGCTCTGGAGACCCTCATCTGATGACAAGTAAGGGAACGCTGCCTGTTGCCCAGGCCAGGAATCCCGAGGAGGAGGATGGCCGAAGGGTGGACTTGGGGAGCAGGCAGTTTCCCTGAGTGCATGCCCAGGAAGGGGGTGGGCCCTGGGAGTGGCCTGTGGGGCCAGAAAGCTAGGGGACAAAGCAAGGAGGTTCAGAAAGGAGTGCCAGGGAAGGAAGACCTGCCATGGGGAGGGAGGAGGCCGTGTCTCCCGGGCTCCATGTTAACCCTGTCTCCTAGGGAGACAGGGGTCCCTCCTGGCATCCCTGTCACTGGTTCCTGGAGCTGCTCTTCAGGGCCCAGTGACCAGGCCCTGCAGGGTGGGCAGCAGGTGGTAGAGAGGGCAGACCCTCTGCACTTTCTGTCTCCAGGAAATGAGCTTGGAGGAAAGGGAAGCAGTAATTTCCGAGCAGCTGCCCTTCCTGGTTGGATGCAAGTGTCTTGCTTTTGTTCTTTCGACTGGAGTTGGCAGTGCCCATTTTACAGATGGGAAGGTCGAATATTGAGTGATTCTGGTGTTTGACTTGGCTGCCACATCTCTGGTCTGCCACCCGCCTCCCACCCATTACAATGGGAACAGTGCTTGGGATGTGCAGTCCCTCCCCCACCAAAGCAGCAGCTTCTCGGCCACTCCACGTGTGGGCAGGGAGGGTGGAGACAGCAGCTGCCCAAAGCCCTTCATGGCAAACCTGTAGACCTGAGGGCTGCAGGGGGAAAGTTGGAGCAGCCGGGGTTAGAGTGGCCAGTGGCCACTGCTGGGAGGAGGTTGGCTTCTGAGAAACCCAGAGGGTGGACCAGCTGGACAGGCCAGCCTGCCTGTGTGACCAGGGGGTGGATGCCCCGGGGCCTCCACCACCAGCCATATGGGGGGATCTGGAATGGGAAAGGTGAGGTGCGTGGAGCCTACTGAATGCCTTGGGGCTGTGCAGCTGGAGACTATGGGGCCGTGCGGGAGTTATCCCTCCAGGGGCAGGAAGATGGTGCCGATGGTGCCGACACCACTGGCCCTAAGGAGTTCCTTCCCAGGTGTCACCAAAGGCTCCTTTATACTTGAACTAATTGCTGCCTGCACCGAGCAAGTCCCCAGGAGCCCTCCCCTCACTCTCACCCCCAGGAACTCTCTTCTAGTGTGGGAGTTGGCCGGGCCTGAGAATGACTCACTCAGGGTCAGAGGTCGTGGCACCAGGATGGGTCTGGCAGATCCCAGCATCCAGGCCCAGCCCCCACAGGGTCAGCTTCCTCCTCTGCGGACCCCCTCGCCCATCCCCTGCAGGGAGCAGGGAGAGGAACAGACTCTGACTCACTCCCAGGGCCCCACCCCAGGGATCGGAGAAGCAGGAGCTGGAGCAAAGTCTGATCCTGAGGCTCCAAGGAGAGTGCAGGGTGAGCTGGCCCCCTACCCCAGCCTGGCTTCCTCTCCTGCTCCTTCTCCCTTCCCTGGGCACTAGGAGCTGGAGCAAAGTCTGATCCTGAGGCTCCAAGGAGAGTGCAGGGTGAGCTGGCCCCCTCCCCCAGCCTGGCTTCCTCTCCTGCTCCTTCTCCCTTCCCTGGGCACTTGCTGTGACCCCGGCTGCCCAGAGCCTGGAACAGTGGCTCTGTCTCTGGACGGCATTCTGCATTTGGGGGCACTAGCCCTCCTGGTACTCAGCCCACCTGCCCGAGAGCCTAGGTGTGGAGATTCGTGGCCCCCTCATCTGAGCAGCTGGGGGTTGCCTGGGAAATGGGGAAGGCGGGGTGGGGCACTGGCAGAGAGGGCGCCCGGGGTGGTGTCAGGTTCCTGGCTGGGAGGAGGGGACGGTGGCTCTAGGGTAGCCACAGACTTTGGCAAGTGCAGGGGCAGGGCAAGGACAGCTGTGGCCAGAGGTTGATCTGGGGGGGGGGGCTCTTCCCCTCTCCTTCCCGTGGCTCCCCGTAGCTCTTCCCCACTTTCCTTTTGGGGGTGAATCACCCAGAGGGGTGACTGTGAGGCCAGCTGCCTGGTGTCCCTTATGAGCAGAGAAGGTACCCACGCACACCAGGGTATTGCCACGCGCCTGCAGCCGGCGTCCCTCTCCCCGCCGCCCCCTCCTCCCGCTCCCCTCGCCCTGCCCCCTCGGAGCAGTTCCCCACCGAGCCTCCCTTCGCAGGCAGTCGCAGTCCCTCCCTACCTCTGCCCCGCGCTCTGGGAGGCTCCTTGTTCCGCGACCACAAAGCCCCTTTGATCCTCTCTCGGCTCCGAGCCATGTGACCCGGTGGGCGGGCCGCGGCTCTGGCGTCCAGCGCAGCCGACGCTCAGCTGCTGGGTGAGTCCTGGCTCCTTTGTTCTTCCCAGCCTCGCACCGCTTGCTCGGGGGATCTTCAGGTGTGCAGCCGCTAGGCAGGCCCCCGAGGACCTTGGCGGTGGGGTCTGGAGCCACGCTGTCCCCCGGGCCTGGTCTTCGGGCCGGCAGGACAGCTCTGGGTCCCCGGGAGAGGGGCGGCAGGGAGCTTGGTCTCCACGCGGGGACCAGCTTTTGGGCCGAGGAATAGAAGAAAAGGGCTTTGTGTGGTCACAGCTATCTCTTTGTAAATATTTGGCCAGCTAAGCCGAGTAGTTAAGTTCTCCTGTCGGGAGTTTCTTGGAACATCTTCCCTTTCGCAAGGGGCTTCCCTGACTTCCAGGAGGATCGGGAAGAAATGTGAATTGGCCACCGCTTTCTCTGAAAATCGCTGGTTATCAGCCCTGGGGAGCAGGAGGCTCCCGAAGACCAGCTGGAGATCAGTTTCAGCCGACACTAGAAGCAGTAACCAAAGATCCCGGGGTGCGGGCATGGTGGCCGGGGAGCTTCTGCTGCAGCTCGGGCTTTGGATTCCTGGGATGTGTTTGGGATGTCAGGCTGTTTCTGGGAGTGCAAGGGCGGGAGGGTGTTGCTGGGTGGGGTGGGGGCTGGTATGCATCTGCTTTGCTAGGGAATGGGGTGTGGGGGTGTCTGCGCATGGAGGAGTCCACGTCAGTGAGCAAGGACCTGCCTTCCGAGGGGCTTTTCAGCCTAGCTGTGGGGAGGACCCCGAGACTAAAACCCCGCAGCCACCACGGAGCACGGTGCCCAAGGTCTTCAGAGGCAATGCCTTCTGCGCCTAAAACTTCCTTCCAGATGTCCCCTGGGGACTCACTGAGCTTCCAGCCTGTTCCCTTCATCCCTGTCCCCTCCCCTTTCCTCTCTGATGTGAAGTGTGCTGGTGTTTTATCAGAGTTTGGGGAGCATCTCTGCTCACCAAGGAAAAGTTTGAAATTCCTTTCCTTGAGAAAAATGTGCCACCCGGAAGTGGGCCGTGCAGTGGGACTCAGGCCTTGGGGACAGCCCCTGCTGGAATTTGGTTTGGATCCCATGCGGAAAAACCTGCTAGAGGAGGTGGAAGAGGGCCCGTTCTCTTGTAATGGTGCACGACCTCCCCTCTCATTCATTGCTTTACCTTGAGACTTAACGGGACTTCGTGGTGTTTACATAAATGTCATTCTTTTTGGTCAGCTCCCCCTGGCGACCCAGGAGGCTCCCTTTCAGGAAATAGGAAGAAGGGGATGGGGGGCCAGCGTCCATCTGAGTCCTCTTTGCAAGGGTGGGCTTCTGGCTTCTCTCTCTCCTTCTGGGTCTCTTTTGGGCTAAGATGCGGCTGTGGAAGGGGGCCTCTTGTGTCACTCACTGTTTTGAACGTCCATCTCTGGGGACCTGAGTAGCGGCTGACTCCTGGCCAACCCTTCCTGTCCCCTGGTCATTTCTGGGTTGGGGCACCTACAGCACTGTTGCATCTACGGGTTTGTGCCTGTGTTTCCACCAGACCCTGACCCTCGTGACCTGTCATGGTGACAGTGACAGGGCCAGTTCACCTGTGCTGTGGGGGGTTGGTCATGAGACATTCATGACTTCTACCCTCGAGGAGCCCAGTTCTAATCAGAAGGCAGAGTGTACCCAGTCAAAGATGGCCCTTCTTGGGGCTGGTGGGTCCTTCAGACCCTGGTCCTGTGGGATCATCCTCTGAGTGCCAGATCCACTGCGCTGGACTTCGAGGACAGGGTTCACAAGGAATTCCACCCCAGAAACCCTGTACCCATTTGGGCAACCAGGGTCTCCTGGTGACTTAGCTCCCCACCCCCTCCCAGCTTTCCCAGCCACCGAGTCCTCCCCAACTTCCTGTTGTGTCACCGGCTGGTCTGCGCTGCTGCTCTTGTCCTCGGGGAGCCTTCTCCAGGCTGGGGCAGAGCACAGCTTCCCAGCCCCAGTCAAAGGTCCCCAGGCTCATTTAAGAAGCCCTTCAGCGGGCGGGGCTTCTGTTATCTGATGCTCCCCCCCCTTGCATATTTCAGCCTTGAGCCCCCTGGCTTTCCCCTCCACCCTGGATGTCTCGGGGCTTCCTCCCTCTCTCCCTGAACGTGAAGCCCACCCTAGGTCCCTGGCTGGGGTGGGCTGCAGGGGCTCCCTGCCTGGTCTTCCTCAGTGCCTCACACCTTAGCTTAGGCCTTGATGTCAGCTGGGCTTTGGAAAGATGTGGACACGGCCTGGGGCTGATGGCCCTGTAGGGTCCAGCTTCCCACAGTTGGGGTCTTTAGGGAAGATGCTTCTGGCAGAACTCATAATTCTTGGCTGGGACTCCTTTCCCAGACTTCTGCCTCCCAGTGCTAAGCTTTGATTTGTTTACTGAGCACCGCCACAGTTGGGGTCTTTAGGGAAGATGCTTCTGGCAGAACTCATAATTCTTGGCTGGGACTCTTTTCCCAGACTTCTGCCTCCCAGTGCTAAGCTTTGATTTGTTTACTGAGCACCATCCTGGTTCCTGGGACAGGTAGGGACCTGTTCTCAGGAGCTCAGCAGAGCCTTAGGAAGCTTTCCCAGGAACGCTGCAGAGGGTGGCGGCTGGGCCGGATCAGCTCTGTGTGCAAGCTTGTTTTATGAGGAATCGGCCGGGAAGCGCAGATCTAATTACAGGCTGGCGAGGGTCTCTTGCCCCCACCTGGGACGGTGGGGAGGTTTTCACTCCACGCCCAAGACCTCTGCCTGCCCAGCTCGCAGCAGGCTCATTAGGAGCCTTGTTGGGGCCCGCAGAGCTGTGGGTGGGTAATCTCGCCCACCATGGCACCTCATAGGGTGTGGGTGGGCAAATCCCAGGCCAATCCTCTTTGTCTTGTCTTTCATCAACACTGGGGGTCACCACTGCCTGCTAGGCCCTGAGGGGTGGGGGAAGAGAGGGCTTGGTACCCAGAGGGCCTGGGTTATCAGTCTGAGCTATGCCAGCCCTGAGCCAGGCTGGGTGGGCAAATCCCAGGCCAATCCTCTTTGTCTTGTCTTTCATCAACACTGGGGGTCACCCACTGCCTGCTAGGCCCTGAGGGGTGGGGGAAGAGAGGGCTTGGTACCCAGAGGGCCTGGGTTATCAGTCTGAGCTATGCCAGCCCTGAGCCAGGTTCGCTGCAGGCACCTTCAGGGCAGAATTAACGATCTGCTCACTGGAGCTGCTTCACCCCAGGTGACTCTGGAGCTGGTTTGTGGGGAAAGGGCTGGACTTGGCTTTGTTGGGGCAGGGGGTGCAGCTCAGCACAAAGGGCATGAAAGATAGCAGAGGCAATAACCCACCTGCCCTCTCCCTGGCCGCCCACCTAAATGCCATTTGTAAATGCTTTAATTTGCGTTCAGCAACTGCATCATGGGCAGAAGCGCCCCCAAATTTCTAATCAGACTCCTGAAGCTGGGTACAGGGGACACCCTCTGTGAGATGCTGGCTCCTGAGTGCCCAAATAGGCACTTGGAACCTCAACTCCAGGTTGGGCTTGAGGGGGAGCCACACTGAGGAAGCCACCATCACTGACCCGGCATGGCCTTCAGGCAAGAGGTGCCCCAGCCACTGCAGGAGCCCCTCACTCTCTGCTCCATCCCGTCTGGCCTGCAGCACCCATGGGCCCTGCCAGCCCTCACCCTGCTCTGTGGGTGCCAGGCACTGTTCGTCCAGTGATTCGGTCACCAGAATGGTCATCAGGGAATAGTTGTCCTTGCTGGTGTCCCCAATGGAATGTGAAGGACCCCCTCCTGCCTCCCCAATTCTTATCTCTTATCTCCCCGGCTTCATTTCAGGTGCCTGTCACCAGGGCACGAAGAGATAAGACTTTCCTGGGCCTGAGAGGCCCCCTGGGCAGGAAGGTGAAGTTCCCAGCTGCGGGAGCCACGTCCACTGGGCAGATTCGGCCCTGAACGTGACAGGTGCTCTCCCGCGAGGAGGCCCCCCACAAGCAGGGACATTGGTGTCCTCTCTGCCTGTCAGTCTGTCTCTTTCACTAGAATTCGTGTTAGGATTGTACTTTATTGATCTCTGTGTCCACAGGGCCCGGACGTCATAAGTGCTGGCTCAGTTAGTGTTTGAATGAATGACTTGGTCAGCTCGTGTGACTGCAGATGTTCACCTTTTATCCACATACTTTGTGGTGCCTGTAAGCCTAGCTCTAGAGAGCCTTGTAAGAATAGCCATTCTTCCTGCTCTCTCTGCACATGGTCTCCTCGGAGAGTTGTTAAAAAAAAGGGTGAAGAAGCAACATGTCCTTGGTGATTTGAATACATTCTCCCTGGGGGCAGGGGACTGGACTCGAAGACCCCGGCTGCACCTCCATGCCCCCGTGTGAGTGGCAGAGGTCTCTGGGACTGGATGGGTGTCTCTCTCTCGTGCCTCATTTGCTGAGGCTGTAGGAGATGCTGCCCATTGCTGGGTTGTCGATTGCGAGCCCTGAAGACTAATGACAGGTTGGACAGTAGCCCCATTGATGAGTTGGAGTGAGAATCACTGCTGTTTGTAGCAGGGAGACTGGGTGGGTGGGAGCCCAGGGCGGGCAGAACAGCGCAGACCCTGCACAGGGCAGGTGGTGTCAGCATCCACCCACATACTGGGGAGGCTGCGTGAGGAGCCGGCGGGAATTCTCGGTCTCTTGGCCACTTGCACCAGGCCCTGCAGTGTGAGAGGGCACAGAACTCAGCGGGGGGCATGGCCAGGTGCAGACCACTCTGCTAACGTATCGATGTGTGGCTGTTATCCATCTCTTTGTGGCTTAGCCGTCAGTCCTCCAGGGCTGGGCACCACTGCTGGTACCAGGCCATGGTGACCAGCACCAGGCTTCCTGATGACTTAGTGAGAACGTGGCTGAACGGACCAACATGGAGATACCTGGTAACGGGGCAGTTCTAAGCCCAGTCTCTACGGTCTCTGGGGGTCCCAGACTTCCCTGCTTGTCTTCCTGAATTCTGGAATCAGACAGACCTAGGCTCAATCCCTCCGGGGCCATGTACCTTGGCCAGTTACTTCACCTCTCTGAGGCTCAGGGAAATGGAGACGTTAATGGTAAGGAGGAAATTTGGTGATGGCTGCACAAAGCCTGGTACAGGTCAGCACCCGGTGGCACAGGGTTACCTGCTAGTGTCCATAGAGCTGTGACCCTTGCTCCTGCTGCCCACGAGGGCCCCTGTGTCCAGGCCAGCCCAGGGAGACCTCTGCTGAGTCTCCAAGCCCCCGGTGGTCCAGCGGGCCCAGGCTGAGACGGAGCACTGCGCGGACCTTGCCTGGTGACCTGGCTCCATGCCCGGTCTCTCTTATTCCTGAAGGTGTTAGTTAGGTGAATCCCCTGCATGGGAGGCCCAGAGGACTCAAAGCCCGGCATCCCCAGGTCAGTGAAGCGGTGAAGTCACTGCGAAGTGTTTCGTTGGTGAGAAAGTGCCTCCTGGAGCTTTCTGCTCTTCCTAGCGAGTAAGTAAGCCTTGGTTATTGTAAACAATTAATTAGAAAATAGACGTGGCTTAAGCTGGCTCATGGAGGCACAGCTGCTCCAGACCACCTTGCACAGGGCCAGGCTGCCCTGCACAGATCCAGGTGCCCCCTGGCAGCCCTGGCTAGAGCCAGTGTCCCCACAGCCCACCTCGGCCAACCCAAAGGGAGATGGGTTCTATGCCTCTGCCTCCTTCTGAAAGGGCTGCTGCACAGTCCCCAGTGAGCCCTGGTAAGGGTTGTTGTAACACCCTCCCGCTAGAGTCTTCCTGCATGCCAGGAATGTGTCAAGTTCACAGCAGAAGCCCGTTCACATACACCAGAGTTGCCTTCTGCCCTGCTCTGGTGTTCTCCTCCTGCCTTTCCTCACACGGCAGACCCCCGGGTGCAGCCCAGGTGGGGCACACCTGGGACACACCTGGTGAGGGTGGGGTGGCTTTAGACAGAAGCCTAGAAATCAGGGAACAGTGGGGAGCCAGGCTTGGCTCTGATAAGTCTCCTATAGACTTCAGACTGGCTGCTGGTATGGCTGGAAGGCCCCATCCTGTCTGCGTCAGGAGACCTGGGCCCAGGTACCGGCCCCACCTCTGCTACCTGGGCACAGGGCAAGTCACTGAAGGACCAGGGCCAGAGTTTCACGAGGCTCCTGGTCTGTTCTGGCCTTGGCACCTGCTTCCAACATCCTGCTCGATTGGATACCACCTTGCTGCTGTCATTCAAAATTCAGCGAGGTCAACAGATGGTCTGGGGAGACAGTTGGACACTGTAAAATGTAAATCAGCTACCTGGTCCCTGTTTTTCTTACTAACCATGGGACCTTAGACGTGCTGTTTGTGGTCTCTGAGCCACAGTCTGCTGTCTGAGAAACAGAGGAAGGTAGTTACTGCTTCGTAGGACGGTCGTGAGGACAAATGGAAATGGTCAATGTCTAGCACAGGACCTGGACGTGTAGAGGTGCCACGTGTATGTCACCAGCTGCGGCAGCCCAGGGCTGAGTGGTGTGGGTGGAACGTGCAAGGCCTTCTGGAAGCTTCTGACCCAGTTAGGTAATGGTCAATGTCTAGCACAGGACCTGGACGTGTAGAGGTGCCACGTGTATGTCACCAGCTGCAGCAGCCCAGGGCTGAGTGGTGTGGGTGGAACATGCAAGGCCTTCTGGAAGCTTCTGACCCAGTTAGGTGATGAGCACACACCTGGCTGTAAGGTGAGGTGGCCACAGGAGAGTGGGGACTCAGCAAAGGCTCTGTGGCTCAGGAGCATCTGAGATGCGCCTCTGAGCTGTCTAGAATTCAGACAGGGGTAGGGACGGCAGGAGGAGCAGGATGAGGGAGGGGAAGCCTTCCAGAAATGGAGCCTGGAGAGGTGGGCATGGGGACAGAGGAGGGACGTGGGAGGTGTGGGCCCCGCGTGTCCAGGAGGGGGAGGCGGCCCCCCACATGAGCCTCAGCTGCGCCGAGCCTGTGCCCGCCCCTGCTGCTGTGCTGCCCCTCGAGCCGCGCTGCTGGCCACCCCCACGCAGTGCCCCTCGGTCGAGGCCTGCTTCCTGCTCTCCTGGGAAGAGCAAGGCCACTCAGCATAGAGTTCCTCGGCTGTCACTTCCCATTCTTCCAAATGTCTTGGCTGCTGTCCCAGCCTCCCTGGACCATCCCGTTCCATCTCCCCGAGACTCCTGGGACTTGCCCCAGGGCCAGCCCCCGCCTCATCCACTCGTGTTCATTCAACGATGGTTTTGGGGCATTTACTC
The DNA here is from genome assembly GCF_000696425.1 of Galeopterus variegatus. NCBI lineage: Eukaryota > Metazoa > Chordata > Mammalia > Dermoptera > Cynocephalidae > Galeopterus > Galeopterus variegatus. The sequence goes on along the minus strand of NW_007727577.1, from coordinate 230,339 downwards.
AATAATGTCGAGATGCTAAGATACCACCACGAATGAAACCCGGCTGGTCTGCAAGAACCTCACGGCCGCCTTCTCCCCAGAGCGCAGCCCTGGGCCAGGCCCGCTGTGGGCCGTGGAAGGAGATGCAAACTCGTGGCCTGTCTGTGCGTGCCTCAGTTTCTACATCTGGCTAAGCAGCAGAAATGGCTTCTCTGCTACCAGTTCATAGGGTGGTGGGGGAGACGTGACTCAGGGATGGGAGGCTGGTCCCCCTGAGGGCTGGGGTGGGAAGCCCCTCACCCCACGTGTGCTGCTGGCTGCTCCCTGACTCACTGTGGGGCTCTCCAAGGACGGCTGGGGATAAAGAGCTAATTAACACCACGGGGCACTTGGGGACCCAAGTGCTGAAGTTATAATGAAACCTGGAGCAATCTAAGGGCCCCGCTGCCTCTGGGGCCTGTGTCACCCTATCAAAGTGGGACTTCATAGAATTCTCTGTCATGTGGCTTTGTTTTCACCAAGGATTTGGGATGTTGGTGGACTTGGGCCTCTTCCAGGTTGGGAGTGGGTCCCATCTCACTCAAGAAAATCCCTGGGCGACCCCCCAGCAGTTGCGATCCTTCCCTCCTGGCCTGTGCAGAAGACTCAGCACTGGAGGTTCCAGGTCCCTGCTGGGCAGGGCTGCAGCCCCCTGTGCTCCCCCAGCCCTCAGCCAGGGGCTGGGGGGCTGCAGGCCTGGGTGCTCACTGCTGCTGCTGCTCACAGCTGGTTCTCGGGCTGGGGGCAGGGTACTGAGTGGGGTGGCTCGGGGTCAGGAAGGGTTTCCCTTTCTCTTCTTGTCCCTGCTGCTCAGAACCCTTGGGGACGAGAGTGGAGCTAGACCTTCCTGGGTTCTTGACTGGCTGTGTTTTTAATTGCCAACCCCTCACCCCTCTCCGTTTGAGGTTTATGGCTTCCTTCTTTATTTAAAAGGGGCTGCTCCTGGGTCACTCTCCGGCTTAATGGAGTCCAGCCGTGGCACCAGGGCCCTTCTTAAAAACAGTGTGAGACCTTTGTGGCCACTGCATGGTGTGAAGAGAGGGACAGGGAAGTAGGGAAGTTACTGGACAAGGAGCACGCCTTCCACATCCACCTCCGAGCTGCAGGATTGAAGGGAGCGGGCGTGTGAAGGCTGGATGCTTCGGAATCACCCAGCGATGTTCCTGGACCTGTGACGGGCTGGAGACTGGGGGATGACTGGGGGCAAGGGGGACATGGTCCCCACTTTTGTCCACAGGGGTTGCGCGAAGTTCACCAGACCTTTGTTGTGATTTTATAGCTTTATTGAGATATAATTTACACACCATAAAACTCACTCTTTTGAAAGTATACAGTTCAGTGGCTTTAGTGTATTCACAAAGTTATTGTGTAGTCAGGGTTCTCCAGAGAAACAGAACAGATAGGACACACACACACACACACACACACACACACACACACACACACACGTGGCGAAAAAGGCTTATTATAAGGAATTGGCTCACCTGATAGCAGAGGTTGGCTAGTCCCAAGATTTACAGGGTCACCTGGCAAGCTGGAGACCCAGGAGAGCCGATGGCGTGGGTCCACGCTGATTGTGAAGGCCTGAGAACCTGCAGAACCAGTGGTGTGGTGGGTCCAGGCCGAAGGCCGACCTGGTGTCGGTTCCAGTCCGAAGGCAGGGGCAGGAAAAAGCCCGTGACCCAGCTTGAAGGCTGCCGGGCAGGAAGGATTGTCTCTCATTGGGAGAGGGTCTGTCATTGTGTTCCATGGAGGCCTCTGTCGGGGAGGAAAATAAAACCTTTTTCTTCCATGCATGTTAGGTTCATTGGCTGGGATCCTGTAAGTTAGACCGACGAAAACAGGTTAACAGGAGAAAAGCATGCCAGTTTATTCAATGGAACTTTTACATGACACGGGAGAGTCCATAAGGAAATGAAGACCCAGGGAAAGGGTTAACCCTGAGCATTTTATGCAAGATTTGATGAAGAGTGGAAAATCGTGGGAAAATGTGGCAGGACGAGAGGGTATGAACTAGGACTAGCAAACTGGGAGCAACTTAGCGAGGCCGGTTTGCTCGGATTCATCTCAGACATAAGGATGCTCTTCTCCTCTGGGTGCAGGGCGGGCACCTCTCACATGAGCATCCTACGACCTTCTTTAGGGGAAAAGGAGCAAGTCACACAGTCCTTCCCGTACCGGCCATTTCTTAAATTTCTTCAGCTTAAAATATTCGGTGCGTCAGGGCACCATATTTTGGGGTAGCATGTTCTGAACCCTGTCACCTGCAACTGATTGGATGAGGCCCACCCACATTAGGGAGGGCACCCTGCTGTACTCAGTCTACGGATTTAAATGTTAAACTCGGCTGGCCGGTTAGTTCAGTTGATTAGAGCAGGGTGTTGTAACACCAAGGTCAAGAGTTTGAATCGGGCCGGCCCCGTGGCTCACTCGGGAGAGTGCGGTGCTGGTAGCGCCGAGGCCATGGGTTCGGATCCTATATAGGGATGGCCGGTGCACTCACTGGCTGAGCGTGGTGCTGACAACACCAAGCCAAGGGTTGCAATCCCCTTACCGGTCACACACACACACAAAAAAGAGTTTGAATCCCTGTACGGGCCAGCTGCCAAAAAAAAAAAAAAAGATGTTTACTCACACAGAAACACCCAGAATAATATTTGCCCAAATATCTGGCCACCCTGTATCCCAGTCAAGCTGACACAAAATTAACTGTCACAGTTATGCAACCATCACCACCATTTGATTCCAGAACATTTCATCATCCCCAGAAGAGACCCCATACCCGTTAGCAGTCACGCTGCGTCCTCAAGTCCCCCCCACCGCCCCCTGGCAACCACGAATCTGCTTTCTTTCTTTTTCTTTTAATTGCTTTTCTTCTGTTTAGAACACTAACCTGCTCTCTGTCTCTGTGAATTTGCCTGTTCTAGATACTTTATGTAAATGGAATCATACTGTATGTGGCCTTTTGTGTCTGGCTTCTTTCATGTAACATGTTTTCAAGGTTCACCCACATTGTAGCATGTGTCAGTGCTGTGTTCTTATGGCTAAATACTATTCTGTTGTATGGATAGACCACTTTTTGTTTATGCATTTATCAGGTGGTGTACATTTGGGCTGTTTTCACTTTTTGGCTATTGTGAGCAATGCTGGAATGAACACCGGTGTACAGATTTTTGTGCGGACATGTGTTTTCATCTCTCTTGGATAACTGCTGGGTCATATAGTAACATTTAGCAGACCAGCCTTTGAGCCATGTGTCCGGGGATGGACCCAGGCCTGGTGGGGTGCAGTGTTGTGCCTCGCCCAGCCAGGGCTGTGAGCACCCTGCACCTGTCCTGCAGGCCACGTGCTGAAGCTGCTTCTGTGTACAGTTCTTCCAGGGTTGCTGTCATGGGCACCGTAAGCTCCAGGAGACCAGGGGTCCCTTTGTTTCATCTTGATTCCAGGGCTTAGCTCTCTGGATGAATCAACATTGAATCAATGCAAGGATGGACTGGGTGGGGGTGCAGAGTAGCCATTTGGGTCTTTAGTGGGTCCTCAGATTCCAGGGCTTAGCTCTCTGGATGAATCAACATTGAATCAATGCAAGGATGGACTGGGTGCGGGTGCAGAGTAGCCATTTGGGTCTTTAGTGGGTCCTCACCGGGACTTCTGGTTTCCTTTGCTTGCTTGGGGCCCAGAACAAGTCAGAAAGGGGAAGTGGAAAGTTGGTAAGTCTTTTCTGCAGGAGATAGGAGGCATTGGGGGTGGGCAGAGCTAGTTGCAGGGTGGCAGGAAGTGAGAGGGAGGGTGCGGGTGGGTTTGGCATCCCCCATCCTCAGCAGGGGACTGGGGGTGGGGGAAGTGACTTTTCTTTTTCTGAGAGGTGCATCCCCAAGGCCAGCCTCAGCCAGGGGGATGTGGCCTTCCTGGGGGAAGGGGGAGGGTGGCCAGGGTCCCTGGAGAGTCACACGCCCCAGCGTTTCTGGGCTGTTCTGTGTATCACACACCCACAAAAGTTAAACTAAAACAAACTCATGCCCATCGAAACCGGCACACAGTGTGTGGAGCAAAGGCTCCTGCCCCCGCCCGCATGTAGGTGTCCACGCCCCCAGCCAGCCCTCATGGGCAGGTCCCAGCAGGCTGTGTCCACTCTTCTGGGAGGTGGCCCAAGAGAGAGTCGCAGTCTCAGGAAAGCACCAAGTGAACTGGGCAGGCCAGGCCCCCTCCTCCTCCTCTGCTTGACCGGGAGAAATTACCATATGAATGTGGCTCCTTCCCGGAGCCGCTGGAGGAGCGGCCCGGAGGGGACTTGGGAGGAGACCGGTTCCCACCCTCCAGGGCCTCCAGGCTCTGCCGCTGGCGCTGGCTGTGTGACCGAGCCGCGGGCCACCATCAAGTGGAAGAAGCCAGGCGTTTCCCCCGGGAGGCCGCACAGTAGGTCAACCCCAGGCCCTGGGTCCTTGGAAGGAGGAGAAAGAGGGGAAGCAGAGGGTTGAGGGGGGGCCTGCAGGAGACCCCCATGGACCCCCTCGTTTAGCCGTCTTCCGTTGCCGCGTTTATGAGAACATGTTATTACTGTAGTTCTTGTTACTGTGTTCTGATTTCAAAAGGCACAGCTCATTATCGCAGGGAATGTGTAATCTAAGAAAGGCCTCAAAGAAGAGGATCGGATGCAGTAAAGTAAACAGGAGCGGTCTGTAAGCTGTAAAGTGCTGTACGCAGGTCAGCCTTGTGCATCTTTAGTTCCTGACCAAGCTCAGTGTGGGGTCAGGACTCGGTCTTGTACATTTAGGGACTTCCACAGAGCCCTTAGCTGGTTGTCGGGGTCACTCTTGAGTTGGGGCTAGCGATAGGTCACGTCTCATGCTCTTCATGCTGGCTAGCAAAGTAATGGACACCAGACACAAGTCGTCTTCGGGCTGTGAAACGTCCAACTCTCAGCTAGTATTGGAAGACTGTAGCTCCTGGCGATGTTTCTTCCAAGCAGTGCCTGGTGACCGGTGGCCTGGCCACTCCATGTGAGGGGACCCTCTCTTCAGCACGGGGAGGAGCTTGGCCAGGGTTTCAGAGTCTGCCTGCTGAGTTTACTATGTCTGTTGTGCCCCTTGGAGAGACCTCAGGGGCCCTGAGCCCAGCACTGGGGTTGGGAGTGGGTGGGAATGGGGTTAGTGATTAGGGGCCCCGGCTACAGGCCAGGCAGGCCGCCCAGTCTCTGCCGGACTCCCCTCCCCGCTGACCATTTCCTGAACAAAATTTCCTGAATGGGCCCTCCACCCCAGCTGTCCCAGGAAGTCCAACCATCCTTCCGCCTCGGTGCTGTGTGGCTCCAGAAGGATGACGGAGACTGGAAGTTGTTTGCATCTCATTCACGTGCTGCCATACACCAAAAGCTGGGGGGTGGGGGAATGGATGCTGGCCAGCCCCGGCCAGCAAGGAGCTGGCATCACCTGGATTGGCTGCTCTGGGAAGAGAGGAGGGGCAGGAGGAGAGAGCAGCAAGCTGATTGTTTGTTCATTCATTCATTCACTCATTCATTCACAGCATGTCACTGGGTGCTTCAGATGTTCTAGATTTTGTGAACAAGACAGGCCCCCAAGGAGCTCACCGCCTGGTGGGGGAACAGGTGAAAAGAACAGAAGGACCCCATATAGATCAGCCATCCTGGGAAGACGGGGGAGTTCCCAGGAGCAGCAGGGAAGAGAATGTTCTGGACAGGGAGACTCTGTGAGGAGCCTTGTCTGAAGAGCTGAAAGGGAGCCGGGGGCGGGGGTGGTGGTGCATGTGTCGAAACTGGAGGGCTGGGCAGGGGCATGGGTTTTATTAACAGAGACTGAGCGCATTTACAGGGCCAGGTACAGTGCTACGTGCTTTATAAATATCTCATTTGATCTTCAGCATTCTTATGAGACAAATGCTATTATCCCATTTCACATGTGAAACAATTGAGGCACAGAGAGGTTAAGGTACTTGCTCAGGATCACACAGCACGTCAGTGGTGGAACAGCATTCTCTGCTCAGGATTCTGTGTTATCCCAGGTGAGATGGAAATCAGTCACAGTTTCAGTTTCACAGTTTCAAGGGAAATGATCAGGTTAATTTACATTTCCAGCAGTCCTTCCCGGTGCTTTGAGGAGAATGGCTTTTGGGGCAGGGGGCATCTAGTGGTGGTGGCTTGGATTGTAGGTAGCCATGGAGATGGGCGTCAAGGTGGCCACCTGGAGATATATTGGGTTTAAACTGATAGGACTTTGGGATGGATGGTTGGATTTGGGGTGATGGAAAGGGAGGGAACAAGGGTGCCCTTGGCTTTCTAGCTGTAAAAACTTGGTGGCTGGAGATGCCATTTTCTCAGATGGGGTAGGTGAGGTGGGAGGGCAGGTGGGCATGGTTCAGCATCTCCAGATGCCTTTCAGACATGCAGATACCTGGTACCTCTCAAGGGGCCTGGCACCACGGGGCCTTGGGATGTCTGCTGAGCCCTGTTGGACTCCTGGGAGCTGTCAGGTTGGCCCTGGTGTGTGAATCTGGACAGAGAAGTTGGCGTTTGGCATTTAACATCCAGGGTGAAGTCCGCTGGGGAGCGTGCCCAGTGAGGGGCCAAGACTGACCGCAGGTGGAAGAGCCAGCAAAGGGGCTGAGAGCGAGTAGCCAGGGGCAGGAGGAGAGTAGCAGAGTCCTGTGCACGTGCCCAGAGGAAATTTGGGGAAAGGAAAAGTTGGGTGCTCAGGGGCTCATTTCCTGAGACTGTTGGGTCAGAACCTCCTGTCCACAGGTGCATCTGCACTTCATGCCATGTGCAGGCAGGAGGAAGATGAGGGGGCCAACGAGCCTGTTTCTTCCTGGTGTCGGGTCACCCTGGGCTCAGGGTGCTTGGATGCCCTGCCTGCAAGCAGCATCTTCACTGGCAGTGTTCCAGAGGTGACAAAAATGTCTGTCCTGATGGGTGGCCAGGCAGATGTCCACACACACTACTTTTTCCTGGGGGGAGCCTGGGGTAAAAGGGCATGTGTGTGTTTCTGAGCCTCCTTGGACAAGCCATTCATCCAGTCACCCACCTGTCCCTCCTTTCGTCCAGTCACCCACCCACCCATCTATACACTCATCCTCTTGCCCACCCATCCTTGCATCTGTCCACCCATCCATCCGTCCGCACTCCATCCATCCAGGTACCCATCCCTCCACCTATCCATCCACCCACCCATTCATCCATCCACCCACTCGTCCAACCACCCATCCATCCAGCCACCCATTGCTGGATTGTGCACTTGGAAAATGTGTCATAAGCTTTCACAGGGCTTTCTTTGGCTCTTCTGCTCGGTTGATTTGTTTTCCATGGGAGAGCAGAGGGCTGGGGGTGGTGTGGGGTGAGGGTCTTTCAGACATGCCGGATTCTCAGCAGCCTTGTTGTGAGGTGGGTACAGTCCACGTGGGCTGCCTGCAAAGTTGAGACTGAGGGAGCCTTATAAGGGACCCTGCAGGGCCCTGCCCTAAGGTTTTTCCACTCAGGAGGGTGGGGGGTTGGGAGGTCTGGAAGCAGTGGGCCTGTGGTGTGGGTCATCGGTCTGGGAACCTAAAGGAGATGGGGAGAGAAAACGACTCCAGCTCTCCCACTCACACCATCCCGGAGCTGGTGCTGCATGGGCTGGGGGCATGATTCAAAAATGGTCTGGAGCTGCTGACCCTTCCCCTCCTTACCCCCGCAACCTTCCCAGACCCTCTGGTGTCATCAGATGGCTGTATGTGGGGTCATTTAGTCAGGCTCCCACTCATGGCCCAGGAATGTGCCCCTCCCTGACTGGCCCCCTCCCAGGCCCTGCCTTCAGCCCCCCACCTCTTTCTGAGGGACCTGGGCTGTAGGAAGCCTTAGGCAGCATCCCCAGTGCCTGAGCTGATCTGCTCTGGGGAGGGGAATCAGTCACTTGATCACTTTGTGGGAAAGCTCTTCTCCTCAGCTCCTGGCAGGGGGACATACTGCTGCACCCTAGAGACCCTTGTCCACTTTTTGTTATTTCAGATGATTTCATAAGTTGGGGGAGGCACAGCCCCCAGCGTCCCCCAGCCTCTGTCCATGTTTCACCACCGAGATCTGGTGTGTATCTGCTGACAGCCCTGCTGATAGGAGAAGGAGCTGGGGAGGGAGGGTCTGGGCTCTGTCCTCCCTGCCTTAGGGGGACACCCCTGATAAGAGGAAATTCCACCCAGTTACAAATGGCTCGTTTCCACCCGTCCATGGGGCAGAACTTTTCTTTCTCTTTTTAACTTTGCAGACATTTGCCAAGAACTGACGGGATCCCTGTGGTCCATCCGTCGGCAGCCACTTTGGACGCGTTAGGCAGGCTGGTGGGGGCTGAATCTTGGGTTTGCTTTGGGGTTAGGGGCTGCTCCTGTTGGAAGGTTCCCTGGGGTAGGAGGAGGCCTGGAGGGCACATTCCCTGATCCTGCCTCTGCGGTGGACCTGCTGCAGGGGCCCGGCTGAGGCCAGGGGGCGGTGGGAAACAAAATAAAAAATAAATCCCCTGACACAGGAAGTCGGAGGGCTCATCTGTGGCCTTGACCGCAGAGTAAATTCTATGAGCAGCTTTTAAGGAAGTGAGCAATGACTGTTGCAGGTTGGGGCTTTCTCTGACCAGAGATTGATGTCTCAACAGGCCACTGAGTCTGAGTGAAAAACTCAGCCAGAGAAGGAGGGGAATGAAAGAAGCAGATGGAGGAAGAGAGAAGGGCCCTTACAGAAGGGGGCGGGACAGCGGGCGAGACTTGGACTTTGTCCAGATTTGACTTTCCCAACTGCGGCCAAATGAACCGTGTTGGCAGAAATGCAGAGTGTCTTGAGATCCCTTCCTCAACAACAGAGAGGGGGTTTGCTATAAAGGGTATGGCAAAAAGCCGGAGGAGCCTTGGCCAGCAGGAAAAGTGGGCCCACTGTCGGGGCACCTCAGGCGTCTGAATGAGTGGAGGAGTCCAGATGGGGACAGACCCACCTCTGTGTCCCTCCCAGGTCCTGCAAAGGGCACGAGGTCATGGGGGATCTGCAACATCGTGGGCTCCCCGCGAAAGGAGAAAACAGGGAAGCCGTAAAACTGCGGTTTTGTTTAAGTCCTGTCTTGGAAACGGGAAGGAGCTCCCACTGGGAGACAAATACAGCTCTGAGTGTTTGCAAATCCCCGTCTCTTTCTCTGGAGAGGCCGGGGCCATTGTGCTCAGTTTCTAAGCGGAGTTTCAGGCGGGAGGGCAAAGTCTCAGATTTCTGGCTTCTCAGTTCCTAACCAGACTTCGAGGAGACACTTCCTGCCCCATACAAAGTGTGAAGTGTCATTTGATTCGGAGTCACTTATCAAATTAGATGAGCCATGTGCACTTAAAAAATCCAGTCTTTGATCCCTGCCTGCACAAATGTGCAAAATTTGGTCATTTATATTCAGTGTTTCCATTTTTAGAAGAGAACAGGAAGTCCCCCGTGACATTTATGGGGAGTGTGTAGTGGCTTGGGGAGGTTGACAGGGACACAACACAGTGAAAAGCACAGTTGAGTAAATGGGAAAGGAGCCTGTTTGAAAGCCCTCCAGAGAGTGGGACATTCCGTGTGTTCCCTGCCTACCCCTCTCTGTGCCCCACTGTGGTTGAATGGCCGCGTGTTCTCTTGTGCACGGGCGGCTCATCCTGCGGCTGCTCAGGGTGGAAGAGCCCAGCCGGCCACCACCTCGGCTCTTTTCCTCTCTCCCCTTTGCTTCTCAGACTTTTCCCCCATGGTTAATAATTTTTAGAAATTTTCCTTTACCCTTTTCTAGCTATGGAACTCAGAACTTCCTTGTGTGTGTTGATAAAAGTTCACGGAGTGCTGAAGGTAATTCAGAGATGACCTGATTATTCTAAGTTCTCATTAGACTGAGTTATTTTTACTTAGAATCCACAGACCTAGGGGTTCTTAGACAGACCCGTCAAATTGTCCAGATATATTTGTGTTCTGTCTTCCTGGGGACTTTTCTAGGGATAGTCCCTACCTTTCATCAGCTTCTAAAAGAGGTTTGTGACACAAAAATCCCATACCACCATATCAGACAGTGCGTTCCTGATGTGTAAGAGATTGCTGTGAATCTGTATGGAAGTCACGGCTAATAAACATTTGAATAAATGAACTCACGTTCCGTGTGCCACCACCACCTTCATTCAAACTGATCTCAAGCCTGTTTATCTATCTTTTTGTTTTTTACTAGGTAGTAGATACTCAATAAATATTTGTCGAATGAATCAGTGGTGTGGTCCTGGTCCACTAGGACCCCGGAATCATTTTCTACCATTGTTGCTTATAGCCATTTCTTCAGCATCTCATTCTGGGGCAGTTCCTTCTCCAAGCCATACCTGCCTCAGCACGCGTGTCTGGTTCCAGGCCCCGTTGCCTTCCCATTCTCTTTCCTTCACCTGCATTTCCCGAACTGGTGAACAACACATCTCATTCTGGGGCAGTTCCTTCTCCAAGCCATACCTGCCTCAGCACGCGTGTCTGGTTCTAGGCCCCGTTGCCTTCCCATTCTCTTTCCTTCACCTGCATTTCCCGAACTGGTTAACAACGACAACAGCTTCTCTGTCCACCCACTCACTCATACCAGAAGTGGGGAGTCATCGAGGCCTCTGTGCATCTTGTCTGTGTAACCTGGGGCGGCCTCTCGGAGGTGGAGTTCTCAGATGAGGATGGGCATTTTGGTATCTGCTTGGCAGTGTGAATCCATATGGGAGCTTCAGCAGGGGTGTGGGGCTGTTTTGCCTCCTTGTTGCAGGCGAGGGGCCTCCTGTGCCACCAGGGTTTGCTTCTTGGTGACTCTTACGTGGGGGAGATGCGGTAAGAGGAAACCACACATGTCGTACTCAGTTACCGCTGTGGGGAGCGAGCGGTGAGGATGAGCTAATCTGGTTGCCAGGCAGGGTTCCCCCAGGGTTTAGCTGGGACTGAAGGACTTTGCAGGCACCAGGGAGGTAGGAAAGGAGGGAAGAGCAACTCTGGTCACTGTGTCCCTCTGGCATTACCTATGTTGGGGACTCACCCACCTTTAAGGAGCTCCTTTGCTGGGAGCAGGTAGCATCAGATGTTTAGGGGCCATGGGTTTGAGGTGATCTGCAGCAGAGGGGTCTGCTGTTGGCTGTGGAGCTGCCAGCAGGGGTGATGTCCCCTTGGTCTGCAGGGCAGCATTCCCTATGGTCCCAGGTCTGGAGGCTAGGGAGCCTGAGGTGGAGAGCAGCCAGAGACCCCTTTCCTACGTGCATTGTTGAGACTGTCCAGTTGCTGGGACCACCCTGGGCTAGGGTGGAGTGGAGACAAGAAAGTCTTCCTGGCTGGAGATGCCAACAGTTTTCTTCCAGAGAGAGGCCTGAAAGGCTGGCAGGGTGGGATGAATGGCTGATGCCCTGGGTGTCCTGACATCTCGGTCACCCTGAGTGGGTTCACCTGGATGTGCTTGGTGACTCTGCCTCTCCTGTAGAAGACCTGTTGGGTGGCCTTGCAGGCATGCATGGGAGGTTGGCCTTGCTTTCTGCCTGGCCACTTTGAGCGGTAATTGAGCAACGTGTGTGTCGGCGTGACTGTCCCAGGTTTTAAGAGCTGGGCATAGGATTGGGGTGAGATAATGGGGAATGGCATTGACTTTACCCTGAGAGGTTTGTCCTGGCGTGCAGGCCTGGCTGTCACATGGGTGCCACACGGCTGCCCCTCTGGAGCAGGGAGCCAAGTGGGGCAGTGTCTCAAGGGTCATCAGCCCAGCAGAGCCACCTCTGTGCGTGGCCAGCGAGGCTGCTGCTCAGTGAGGGTGGGACTCATGTGGACGTTTCTGGGATGCAGAGCAGGCAGCGAGACGAATGGAGGCGTGGTGCAGAGAGGGGTGGCCCCCAGGTGTAGGTTTCCAGGTCAGGCCTTGCAAGCCCGCTATCTTGAGCCCTTTCCCTCGGCTTCTGGGCTGCATGATGGTCCAAGGTTGGCCCTGGGGCTGTGATGAAGTATAAGCGCCCCCAAAATGCACCACACCCCACAGCGCCTCCTCTCTGGGGCTGTCTCCCGGCCAGATGTGCGTCCCACAGCCCCCATCCCAGCAGCCCACAGATGACAATCTGATTCCATCATCCTTGGCAGACCCTGGGGTGGGGGTAAGAATTTGTCACTTGGTACACATGTCCCCAGATGGTGCTGGCTCAGGGCTGTGTGGATTATAGCCCCTTTCCTCCCCACTTTAGACCCACCATCAACTCTAGAGAAAAGATAGGAAGGAGGGAGCAGGTCCCTTAACATGGGCAGAGGTAGGGGAAGCCTCCGTCACAGGTCCGGTCACCAACTGCCACAAGCCTGTGGGTGGTGAGGAGGCCTGGACATAAAGCCTGGTTCAGAATGGGAACCTGCAGAGAGAAACTATCAAGGTCTCCTCCTGCAGGTACCTCTGTCAGGCTGCCACTCCCAGAAACACCCTTGCTGGAGATGACAGGGCCACTTCCTGGGCACTGCCTGGAAACACCAGCTCAAGGACCCTAGGCCTGAGTGTTGGAGGACAGATGCTGAGCTGTAAAGCCAGGTTGTGGGCACTCGTGGGCACAGCTGGGCTCTTTCAGTCCAGTTTCACTAGAAGTGGTTTCTTCCTCTTTCCCTCCCTGCCTTTCTCATTGAGATTTAATTCCCATACGATGCAGTGCACCCGTTTAGAGTGTCCAGTTCAGTGTCATTTATTCACAAGGCTGTATAACCATCACCTCTGTAATGCCAGAACATTTTCATCACCCCAGGAGGACAGTTCATGCTCGTTAACAGTTAACTTCCCCCTTTCCCCTGCCCCTGGCAACCACTAATCTACTTTCTGCCTGGGGATCTGCCTATTATGGACATTTCATATAAATGGACTCATAAAATATTTTGTGTCTGGCTTCTTTCACTTGGCACAGTGTTTTCGGGGTTCATCCGTGTTGTAGCATTTACCTACGTCATTCCTTTTTATGGCTGAGTAATATCCCACTGTATGGATTTACCACATTTTGTTTGTCCATGTGTCTGTTGACGGACGTTTCCACTTTGTGCCACTCTCTGGGCTAGGACTTGAGGGTGCTACTGAGCAAGCCAGAGCCTTGGGCTTCATGGTGCTTGCAGGGTGGGGTGGATAAGGTCAGGAGAGGCATGGCCTACTTCCCAGACGTGCAGCCCAGGCACAGCAGGGTGGACGGACCTGCAATGGGTCACTTGGAGCCAGGGCCAGAGCCCAGGGCCCCTGGCTCCCAGTCGCAGAGCAGGGACGGAAGCTCTGCACCTTGCTTTGACCGTCAGATGACCTTGTCAATGACTGTCCAGATCAGACTCTTTCTGAGAATCAACCGGGGTGCCATTAGTAATTAGGCTGGATACCCAAAAGAATTGAAAGCAGGGACTCAATTGTACACCCAAGTTCAATAGCAGCCTTATTCACCGTAGCCCGAAAGTGGAAGCAACCCACATGCTCATCAGCGGGTGAATGGTTCATCCATACGGTGGAATATTGTTCAGCCTTGAAAAGGAAAGAAATTCTGACACATACAACGTGGATGTACCTTGAAGACGTTATGCCAAGTGAAAGAAGCCAGACACCAGAGGACACATACTGTGGGATTCCCCTTACGTGAGGTCCTTAGAGGAGGCAAATTCAGAGAGATTGAAGGTAGAATAAAGGTTTCCAGGGACAGGGGAATGAGAAGTTAGTGTTTCACGGGTACAGAGTTGCTATTTAGGGTATTGAAAAAGTTCTGCAAATAGATGGTGGTGACGTTTACACACCACCGTGAATGTACTTAAGGCCACTGAATCGAATACTTAAACATGATTAAAATGGTCAAAATTTTATGTAAATTTTAGCATAATAAAGAAAATAATTAGGCTGGAAGGAAGGCATAAGCCGGTATGTAAGGTCACCCAGCCTGGGGTGGACACTTGGGCTGTCCTTCCATGGAGGAGGGCAGTGCTGTGGCGGGTAGTGATGTCTCCTCCTTCTGGGAGTCTGGGGAAGAGAGGCTGCCCCAGGGGCACGGCCAACCCAGAGCAAACCTGGCATTCCCTCCTAAGGGTGTGACTGGGAAGGAGGGAGCCTGACAGATTGTTCTGCGGTCCAGGGAGGGGGAAGCCGCCCCTCCAGATCTTTTCCCAAGGTCTTTCCCAAGCAGGATTCAGGGCAGCCAGGAGCAGTGAAAAGAGGCAGGCAGTGCTGTGTGCCCTTGGATTAGTGACTTAACTTCTCTGAATTCGTTTTCCACTTTTAAGAAATGGGTTTCCTTTTTGCTGTAATCCACTGATGATTGTGTAGTGTCATCTTGAATATGAACGTGGAAACTTATTTTTCTGTTAAAAGCTTCCTTCTGGTATTAACAGTATTTGATGAAGTTTGGGTATGAAACAAAAATTCAGGTGGCAGGGCCATGGGAACGCGAGTGAGGCCGTAGCCCCGGGCAGAAGTCACTGGGCCAGGTGGATTGGACACAAATGGGAGAGGGGGAGGGGTTCAGAGCAGGCTGGCCCAGCAGTGTCTCCCTGGGGCAGCTGTGGCTGTGGGTCTGTCACTGTGGAGGAGCTTGGGCCAGCCTGGGGCAGCAGAGCCCCCCACCCCCACCCCGCGCCCTCCCAAGTACCGGGCCCTTCGGGGCAGGAATGTTCAGCTCTTACCTCCAACTTACTGTGGAAATGTCCCCAGGCCCCCACTGTTCCCACCTGGCCAGGCTGCAGAACCCCGGGGGCAGTGCTGCGGCCTCCCTATCCTAACCTGCACCTTCTGTACATCTGTGGTTGGGAAGGGCCACTGTGGGTAGACCAGATGTACTTCTCACCCTCACCTGTCCTCCCACTGTATGTGTGGGGGTAGGGGGTGGCGCCAGGTGAGTGGGATTAGCAGAAGAGAACAGCCCCCTTTCCCCCACCCCAAGGGGCGACTCACAAAACCCCATTCAGACCAATTCCAAGATCCCTCGCTTTCCGCAGCCGGCGTGTCGGTGATCAACATTGGGCAAACCACAGTGAAATTTAGAAAGCCATTCATTCCACAAGTATTTATTGAGTGTCCCCCCCATGTAGAACCCTGGAGACACAGTGCAGATCCAGGAGGGTGTCTTGCCATCCTTGCTGGAGCTCGTAGTCTCTGTGGGGGACTCGGATATTAATTAGATATCACAGAAGTGAATGAGAGGTTTCAGGGTTGACAAATAAAAAAAAAATCACTCTGTGGACCTCAGGTTCGCCATGTGGGTTATCGGCACTGTTCAGTATAGTTGCCATTAGCCACCTGTAGCTATTTATATTTAAATCAATCAAAATTAAATAAAAAATTCAGTTCCCCAGTTTCAAGTGCTCAGAAATCGTGTGGGAATGCATTATGGAAGTTCCTCAAAAAATTAAAAATAGGACTGCCGTATGATCCAGCTACTCCACTTCCGGGTAAATAGCCAGAAGAATTGAAAGCAGGGTGTTTGCACACCTATGTTCATAGCAGCAGTATTCACAGTAGGCAAAGGGTGGAAACAACCCAAATGTCCGTGCACAGATGGGTGCAATGAAACGCAGTATATACGCACAAGGGAAATTATTCAGCCTTAAAAAGGAAGGAAACTGACACATGCTACAACATGGGTGGACCTTGAGGACAGTATGCTAAGTGACCCAAGCCAGTCACAGAAAGACACATTCTGTAGGATTCCACTCACATGAGGTCCCTAGAGGAGTCCAACTCAGAGAGAGAAAGTAGGACAGGGGTTGCCAGGGGCTGGGGGAGGCGAGGAACGGAGAGTTGTCGTTTAATGGGTAGAGCCAGAGTTTTGCAAGGTGAATAGCTCTGGAGATGGGTTGCAGAACAGTGTGAATACACTTAACACTACCGAACTTACCGTACACTTAAGCACGGATAAGACGGTAAATTTTATCACAGTTACAAAGAAAAGTCACCTGGGGCTGGTGACTACCATATTGGCTAAGCACAGGCACGGTCATTTCCGTCATCCCAGATGGTGGAGCAGCCGGTCTTGACCGTCCCTTCCAGCCGGCTGAGCGCCCTGGAGTCCTGGGACCGGGCCCCTGGTGGCTTTCCATGGAAAGCAAGGATTCAGTTCACGGAGTGTCTGTGGGCAAGGGGTCTTTGATATTCCCTTTGGGGTCCTGAAGGCAGACCCCAAAGCCAGGCAGGTGTGGAGGGAGGGGACCCTGTATCTCTGCTCTTTGTGCTTCCTGTGAGCGACCCAGTTGCCTGCAGAGTTGCCTCTCTGAGGATGTGGTTGCAGGAACGGGTCCTTACCTGTGCAGGAGGCCAGGCGCTTCCCCACATCAGTGCACAGGGTGGGGCACGTCTGTGTTTTTATTACTGCTTCTCAGGGCCCCTGGTGGGCGGGCTGTTGGGTTCGCTTTGAGCTTCTGGAGCGAACACTGGTGCAAGTGGAGGGGGCCGGCTGCAGCCCAGGCCAGACCCTCCCTCGCTCTGGGATCCCAGGGCCCATCGGGGGTGGTGAGGGAGAGTCCAGGGTGCAGCACTTCCCCCGGGTCCTGCTCGGGAAGGGGTGAGGGATCCTGGAGGAGGGTGGGGGTGGCGCCCGCCCCAGGGCTGGGTAAAATGACTCCTAGGCCCACAGACAGATGGAAGCAATTTTCGGTCACGTGGTCTGGGCTGAACTGCTG
>NW_007727577.1:204494-210740 GCF_000696425.1 Galeopterus variegatus | reverse complement strand
GAGAAGCTGGTGCAGCTCCCGTCGTCATGGTGATGGTGATGATGATGATAACAGTTAACAATAATAATAATAAAAAAGAGATAAACTTCAAAATGTCCCCGTCGGCATCCCTCAGATCTAAGGCGCCCTGGCTGGAACATGTGTCATTACTCCTGGCCTGAGCTTGGCCGGGATGCAAACCAGGTGGGCAGATGGACGAGGCGGCCTGTCCTCAGGCCCAGGATTCCAGCACCAGCCTCTGTCCCCCAGGGGGCCCACACTTGTCCTTGAAGGATATTATCAAAGTCGGGGCATCAGTGTAATTTAGGTGTTTGGCAGCTCCGTGCGGGGGGAAAGCAGTGGGGCTTGGAGTCTGGAGTCATGAGTATGTGTGTGTTATGTCGTGTGTGAGTTGTACTGTGTGGTTGTGAGTGTGTTGTGTGTGTTATATGTGAGTTGTGTATGAGTCGCGTGTGAGGTCTGTGTGTGAGTTGTGTGTCTATGTTGTGTGAGTTGTGTGTGTCCACGTGTCCTTGTTCTCTCAGTGACGTTGACTTGCTGCCCCCATACATGGCTCTGTGGCCACCGTCCCTCAGGGTGGATGCCGCTCTGCAGGCCGGCACTACATGACAACGGCAGACTCCTTGAGACAGGTATGAGCCTGCCTGAAGCTCACACCAGCTCCACAGGGGAGACGGTTGTTTATTCCATTTTGCAGATGAGGAAACTGAGGCACAATGAGGTTAAATGACTTGCCCAGGCCACACTGGTCAGAGACACCCGAGGCTCATCCTAAGCATCCCGGTGGCTGCTGCAACACCGCCACCTGGCCTGGCCAAAGGTGTGTCCCAACAGCCTGGGGCTCCACTCAGAGCCCTCCACCTGCCCTGTCCTAAATCCCATCCACCGGGAGACCGCCTTCCTGGGAATCACAGAGGGGCACTAGGTCTTGTGACTCCTCCCAGGCCCGTGGGTGCCTGGATGGTCACTGCTCAGGAAAGGTCTCTGTGTTTGGATCAGCAGCGGAGCCTGGCTGTGCGGGTCTCCCTCGTCACTGGACACCCACCTGGAGGGTGAAGCCTCGGCATGGCCCACCTGGCAGGGGTGCCGCTAACCCAGGCAGTGCTGAATCACGTGGCCCGTGGACCAGCCTCTGCAGAGCCTGCCGACCATTCTCCTGTTCTCTCCCCAGGGCAGAGCGGCTTGGGGAAATCCACCTTAATCAACACCCTCTTCAAATCCAAAATCAGCCGGAAGTCAGTACAGCCCACCTCAGAGGAGCGCATCCCCAAGACCATCGAGATCAAGTCCATCACACATGGTGAGCGCTTGGGCTGGGGCCGGGGACTCACTGCGACAGCCCTGAGCTTGAGACTCTGGGTAGCCTGGCTGTGAGGACTTGGGGTGGTCTGGATCCCCATGGGCCCTGTCAGACTGAGCTTCCCGCAGACACCTCAGTTTTCCACCAAAAACTGTGGGTGAAGGACACGAGGATGACAGTCACCAGCCTCTGCTGGAGTTTGTGCAGGAGGCCATCTTCTCCCCAGTGTCGCCTGGGCTGTCATTGTGGCCCACCCCGAGGCGCCCCAGGGTTAGTCAGGCAGCCCGAGTGGGACCGTGGGGTGTCGCCTGGGCTGTCATTGTGGCCCACCCCGAGGCGCCCCAGGGTTAGTCAGGCAGCCCGAGGGCCTTGTCCCACTGGGTGGGACCGTGGGGACAGCCCGAGTGGGACCGTGGGGTGTCGCGGGTGTCCTGGGTCTCCCCCCTGAGCGTGGATGCTTGGTTCCATGCAGACATTGAGGAGAAAGGCGTCCGGATGAAGCTGACGGTGATCGACACGCCAGGATTCGGGGACCACATCAACAATGAGAACTGGTGAGGTGCTCTGGGGACCCAGGCAGTGGGGGCCACTCCTCCAGGTGGAAGAGCGCTGACTGGGGGCTTTGGGGCACTGGGGACCCTCCTGGAGGCAGAGCCCTGGGGTGCAGGGCACGTCTCCTGAGGTCTCACGTGGCCAAAGCCACACGTCATAGGGGTCTGAAATTCTGGACCAATGCAGCGGTTCCCTGCGAACCTTGCTCTTGCCCCACCCACCCCTGGGGTCATAGGTCGCATGGGAGGCTGCGAGCTCTGGGACGAGGCTGTGGTGTCTGCTCAGGAGGCCAGCCCTGCCCACGGCGTGCAGCGGTGGTCGGGTGTCAGGTGGGAGTCTGGGAGTGAGCGACCTTCCCGCGAGGGCTGGGACAGCTGTCCTTGACCACCTGCCGGGCCTGGGCAGGAGGGGTCCATGTGCCACTGACCTGGGCCTCTGCACACAGCTGGCAGCCCATCATGAAGTTCATCAACGACCAGTACGAGAAGTACCTGCAGGAGGAGGTCAACATCAACCGGAAGAAGCGCATCCCAGACACCCGCGTCCACTGCTGCCTCTATTTCATCCCTGCCACCGGCCACTCGTACGTCCCAGCATGCCCTGTCCCCCCGGGACTGCTGCATGACCTCCACGGTGTCATCCACCCTGCCGCTGGCCACAGAGGGGCCAGCTGGGGGCCGGGGTCAGAGCTGGCTGTGACCTCTGTGCCACGTGCCTGCTGCCCTTCCAGCTCGTGTCTGGGGAGCCGAGGCCCAGGCGGGCCCTGGGCTGTTCCAGAACCCGGTGGTGGCCTGCGTCCTGGCGAGGCATTCGGCCGGGCTCTGGCGGGCGGATTGAGACTCTCCACTGTGCATCCTTAGTGGTTACCTGAACTCTCCATGCTGGGCCCCTGCCTCGTGGTACCCGTGGGGGGGTTTGGTATGTTCTCAGAGAACAGCGCGGTCCCGGCAGGGCTAGACTGGGCTGCTGCTGGTGGAGGCTGCCCAGTTCACACTGTGGCCCCTGCCTCGTGGTACCCGTGGGGGGGTTTGGTATGTTCTCAGAGAACAGCGCGGTCCCAGCAGGGCTAGACTGGGCTGCTGCTGGTGGAGGCTGCCCAGTTCACACTGACAGTTGCACCCAGAGGACAGCAAGGCTGGAAGCCAGGGCACCCGGTGTTGGGGAGGGATTCCCTGCACGAGGGCAGACGGACTCTCGATGGCCTCACAGACAGAGGTGTCCCGGTTCCCCTGGACCCCATCTTCCTAATACCTAGGTGCCTGTCTGTCCCCCTGCTGGACACCCTTGTGGCTTGTGCTGAGTCAGGGCATGGCGGGGAGGCCAGACCAGGACCTAGGGACAGCAGGGCAGTGGGTGGAGGCAGCCTTTGGTGGCTTCAGCTGGGGGTGGACAGAGAGGGAGAGTTGGGGCTCAGAACCCCGGATGGGGGAGGGGTTTGGGGTCCTGGCCCCTGCAGCCTGGGTCTCTGGCTCTCCCAGGCTGTTCCAGAACCACCTCCTTGGGTGTAGGGAGCCCAGGGATCTGGGGGAAACCCACACTCTGCAGGCAGCAGCTGTATGAAGGAGCCTAGCTGGAGGGAGCAAGCCTCACCATGGGGTCTTTGTGGGAAAACCCGAACCCACCCTCTGGTGTCATCCCTGGGAGCCGGCAAGAGTCCATGCAGGGGCAGGATGATCCGCCCACAGGGGACCAGCACTGTGACCCGATGTCTGCTCTGCCTGAGGCTCAGCAGCCCATCTGCAGGTCCTGTGGCAGCTGGTCCGGCTGCTCCAAGCTTCACCTTGGCCGAAGCCAATGGCAAGAGTCAAGGGCCCTGATGTGGCTCCGGCAGGGCACGTCTGCTGCTCCGCCAGTGATGACCCTCTGGGTTGGGACCCCAGCTGGGCGTGGTGCCTGGCCCCTGCCCTCTGTGCCCAGTCCTGCGGGAGGGGTGGCTCTTCCCTCGTCTGCTGCTCCGCCAGTGATGACCCTCTGGGTTGGGACCCCAGCTGGGCGTGGTGCCTGGTCCCTGCCCTCTGTGCCCAGTCCTGCGGGAGGGGTGGCTCTTCCCTGACTTCTCTTGAACTTCTGACGCAGTCCGACTTTCCCCAGATGTGTCTGTGACTGACGTGTTCTCGCTGTGGGGGGCTCTGTTCCAGTGGGAAGGTGGTGCGCACTTTTAGGGGTCCTGCCAGCCCCTGCCCTGCACACCTTTCCCTGAGTCAGACCCCATGCTCGCTGGAGCCAAGTGGCAGGGGGAGGCGGGAGAGCTGCCAGCCTGGTGTGCAGCGTGGCTGAGCGCCGGGTCCCGTTTCTCCTTCATCGCTCCTCCCGATCAAAGCCCCACTGCAAGACGGCCATCTGAGCTGGTGGCAGCCCCTCTATGTGGACACATGTTGGGGACAGTTGGGAGCCTCATGGACAAGGGAGCTGGCCTCGCCCCCAGCCCCTCCTGTCTCAGCTCAGCAGCGCTGCTTGTGGCCGGGGCTGCCAGACCCTCCTGTGAGCCCGTAGCCGGCACCCAAGAGCCGAGTCTCATTTGCACTGCCCTGTTTCAGGCTCAGGCCCCTGGACATCGAGTTCATGAAGCGGCTGAGCAAAGTGGTCAACATTGTCCCGGTCATCGCCAAGGCCGACACGCTGACCCTAGAGGAAAGGGTCTACTTCAAACAGCGGGTAGGTCTCTCGGCCTCACATGCCCCCTGCCCCACGGGGAGCTGCAGCATCTCAGGGCTGGCAGGTCTGCAGCTGTCCCCTCCAACTTAGAGGGTCACAGCCCCCAGGGCCCACCCTCGACCTCCCACCTGGGGCAGCTCATGGCGTGCAGGCCATGGTGGTGGGCAGAGCTTGCCACAGGGATGGTGCCCACATCTCTCTCCCCCCATGCCCAGATCACCGCAGACCTGCTGTCCAATGGCATCGACGTGTACCCCCAGAAGGAGTTTGACGAGGACTCGGAGGACCGGCTGGTGAACGAAAAGTTCCGGGTGAGCGGACCAGCCAGGAACTGCTCCCAGGGGACCCTCGATTCCTGCTGGAGGGCATGGGGGGCAGATCCTACCCCTTTCAGGGGGTCTAGGGAAACGGGGGAAGGTCTTGAGCCATGAGAATGTATCCTTTGGGCTGGGAGGGGACGGGGCCCAGGTGTCCACACCAGGCCCTCTCTAGACTCTCAGTTCTGGGGGGCCCCAGGCTCCCAGGGGAGGGCCTGACCTTTCCCCACACGTGTGACCAGCGCCATCTGCCCCTTCCCCAGGAGATGATCCCGTTTGCTGTGGTGGGCAGTGACCACGAGTACCAAGTCAATGGCAAGAGAATCCTCGGGAGGAAGACCAAATGGGGCACCATCGAAGGTACTCGCCCACCCTGCGCCTGGGGCTGCAGATAGAGCAGGGAAACAAAGTCGCTCCCATGCCCCAGAGCTTGCGGCTGTGGCCCAGCCAGCTCTTGGCACCTCAGCTGCTGCAGGTCCGCACCCACCAGGAGGGGTCTCCCTGTTCCCACTCGACTAACGGGAACAGGAGAGGGGTGGTTGGTTGGTCCCAGGCCCACGCTATTAACTGATGGAGCTGTGTCTCTGCCCTGATCTCCCATGGGGGTGGCAGGGACTGTCCAGGAGGCAGGAGCCAGGATGGAGCCACTGAGTTCTGGGTTCTGGTGCCATTTCACGGGCACCTGTGTGACTCTGGACAAACTGCCCAACCTCTCTGGGCCTAGAAAAGGGCTGGGCTCTAGTTCTGTCTGGCTCTGAAAACCACGCAGGCCTGCAGACCTCCCCCTGCAGAAGTTCTCAGGGCCCCCACACCTTAGTGTCCTGTGGCTGCCATAACAAAACAGCACAAACCCGGGGCTTCCAACAACACATTTATTCTCACCGTTCTGGAGGCCAAAAGTCCAAAATCAAACTGTCAGCAGGGTGGTTTCCTTCTGGAGCCTGTGGGGGAGAGTCTGTTCCAGGCCTCTCTCCTCCCAGCAGCTCCCCGCAGTCCTTAGCATCCCTTGGTGCTTAATCTCTGCCCTGTTGTCACACAGCCTTTGTCCCTGCGTGTCCCTGTGTCTACCCCCCCCTTTTTTTTTAAAAGATGACCGGTAAGGGGATTTTAACCTTTGACTTGGTGTTGTCAGCACCACGCTCTCTCAAGTAAGCCACGGGACGGCCCTTTCCCCTCTTTTTATAATGACACCTGTCACTGGATTTAGGGCCCCGTCATTGGATTTAAGTGCTGGATGATCTCATCTTGAAATCTGTAACTTAATTACATCTTCAAAGACTTTTTCCAAATAAGGTTACAGTTGGGGCCGGCCCGTGGCTCACTCGGTAGAGTGCGGTGCTGATAACACCAAGGCCACGGGTTCGGATCCTATATAGGGATGGCCGGTTTGCTCACTGGCTGAGCGTGGTGCTGACAACACCA
>NW_007727577.1:182278-203494 GCF_000696425.1 Galeopterus variegatus | reverse complement strand
CCCTCCCTCGCTCTGGGATCCCAGGGCCCATCGGGGGTGGTGAGGGAGAGTCCAGGGTGCAGCACCTCCCCCGGGTCCTGCTCGGGAAGGGGTGAGGGATCCTGGAGGAGGGTGGGGGTGGCGCCCGCCCCAGGGCTGGGTAAAATGGCTCCTAGGCCCACAGACAGATGGAAGCAATTTTCGGTCACGTGGTCTGGGCTGAACTGCTGTGCCCCGCAAGGCAGGGCCCCACGCCTGTCTCCAGGAAGCGGCCCAAAGCCACGTGTTCCAGGGCCAGATGCAGCGCTGTGTCTTTGTTTATT
Source organism: Galeopterus variegatus (assembly GCF_000696425.1). Classification (NCBI taxonomy): domain Eukaryota; kingdom Metazoa; phylum Chordata; class Mammalia; order Dermoptera; family Cynocephalidae; genus Galeopterus; species Galeopterus variegatus. The sequence continues at coordinate 203,192 of NW_007727577.1, read as the reverse complement.
TAAAGATGCTGGAAACCCCGGGGAGAGTATTTCTGAAGAGGGAGCGGAGCGAATGCCTCGAAGCCACGCAGGGCTGCGTTTCCCGGCTGCGCTGGGGGCGGACAGCGGGCGCCGGGGTGGCCTCGAGTGGCTCTGCCTTCTGTTACTGTGATGAGTGATGCGTGGGCCCTCCTGGCCGTTCCTGCCATTTTTATACACATTGTATTGTTTGTTCTTCCTCCAATTCCGTGAAGGAGGAATTATGGTGCCCCGAAGAGGCTGAGAAAACAGGGAAGTCACTGATCCAGGAATCACGCTGCTCTTGGGGATGAACCCCCCACACCCCACTTTCTGCAACTGACCTGGGAGGTGAGGGGAGGAGACGGTGCTGTCCGTGGGTCTCTCTCCGGCCAGCAAAATAGCATCAAGGGTGACAGGAGCCGGGCTGCAGGGCTGCAGAGGCTGGAGCCCGTGGGGGACCCGACCTGGGGGCTTAGCCAGGTGAGCCAAGCCGCCCTGCGCTTCCCGAGCTTGGTCTTTCCCCAGGCAGTGGAGGAGCAGGACCCTTCTGGCCCAGGACAGAGTTAGGGTAGGAGGCCCCGGGCTGGGCAGGTTTGAGGAGCCTTCCCCCCACCCCACCTTCTGTACCACATCCCTGACTGATAGAGCTGACTCTGTTCCCATAGGTGCCCCTGTTGTGTGCCCTGTGGCAGGAAGACGCCTCCTCCAGCCCAACCCGAGGAACCAGCCACCAAGGGTTGGCAGGAGGGGGCCTGCGGGGCCAGGAGCAGCCATCAGAACACGCTGTGTGGTCTGCTCCTGTGAGCTCAGAGTGCACCAGGCAGAGAGACTCAGGGGGCTGGATCCTCCCCGGGAGGTCGGGTAGAGCAGAAAGTCCTCCCCGGCGGGGCTAGAAGAGCCGGGGCCTGCTGTGGGGAGCCGAGGGGCCACCTCTGTGGTCAGGGCATGTGTCTGGTGCCTTCACCTGTGAATGTGGTGTGTCTGGGGAACACTGAGACACGGGGTTGTGTGTGTTCCATCCAGACCCTGGTGGGAACCCACACCCTCCTGGGTGCCCCGAGCACCCCCGCCGGGTGGGAGCACCTCTGTGTGTCTGGTGGGTGCTTTCTGGGTGTCCTCTTCCCACCCTAGGCCTCTGACCGGGGTGTGTGGGCTCGTAAGGGCAGCGAGGGAGGGGCCGTAGAAAGCAGGAAGGCTCTTGCTCTGACTACAGACCCAAAAGCTTGAGTTATTTTAGGAAGTTCAGCCTGTCCGCAGACCTGAAAGCGAAACCTGGTCCTTGCCTGTGAGCGTGGGGTGCACGGGTGTTGGACAGTCAGCCAAAAGACCGTCACCTGGCTTGGTCTGGAGGGGAGGGCGGCGGCAGCGCTGGGCACTCCCCCGCCTGCCACGCCCCTGGGGACAGCTCTGCACCCAGGCACCCCACTGCCCACCCAAGCACTCCTGCCTGCCCCCGGGACTGTTGGTGGGTTGCGTGGAATTGACCACGCAGCTTGATTAGGGCGTGGCAGGCAGAACTCTGCTGGTTCTAATCCTCTTTTCTTCAGAAGGCAGGTATGAGACTGTCCCTGATGTCCCTGCTCACTGTTCGGCCATTGGACCGCAAGGGGCGCCAAGGCCTTGAGCTGCAGCAGGTGCTGCAGGCTGAGTGGAGGCCGGGGCTAAAAGTGCTCACTGCCCTCGACTGGCAGCTTTCCAGGTGGCAGCTCGGTGATGAAGGAGGAGGAGGGTTCAGGGGTCAGCCCTGCCCTGGAGCCAAGGGAGGGGCACCAGGTTGGCACAGCTGGTAGAGAAGGAGATTTAAAAGGCACGCCTAATGTAGAGAGGGGGTGGGGATTTGTGGGTAAAGCAGAGGGGCTACAGGACAGTGGCCTTGTAGATGGCCTCACTGTGGTGAGGGGCTTCACCTCGGGGCTTTCTGCTGGGGTCTCTTGGGCAGGTTCATTCACTTCTCTGTCTCAGTTTCCCCATGCAAGCAGGGGCGTCATGGTCGGAGCCACCTGATATGCATGTGCTTGGGGACGCCTGCTGGTGTGTGAACCCCGGTCACTCCTAACTCTGCTCTTCCTTCACAGCCACGGAGGCAGCTCCTAGCTGCACTGGAGACATGGCCGACACCCCCAGAGACGCTGGGCTCAAGCAGGCGCCCGCGCCGCGAAATGAGAGGGCCCCCGTGGACTTCGGCTATGTGGGGATCGACTCCATCCTGGAGCAGATGCGCAGGAAGGCCATGAAGCAGGGCTTCGAGTTCAACATCATGGTGGTCGGTGAGTCCCCAGTGTCCCACGCCCCCGTCCGCCACTTGCCACCCACTCCAGAAACAGCCTCAGCCTCGGCACATGGTGCGTTGCACAGCTCTCGGGCTCAGTGTTCCCTTCTGTAAAATGGGGCAAAGCCCCCGACCTGGAGAACTAATTGTGAAAGGGACATCGTGTGTGCTTTTGTGTGCCTGGGAGGAGGGGCCTCTGCCTCTGCCCTGTCACATGGAGAGACCCTGCAGTAACTTGGGCAGGCCACACGCCAGCCCGGGGTAGGTGCTCCACCGCTGTAGCTCTCCTGACACCTGTCTCGTGCTTTGGCTTTCTGCTGAAGCTTCCCCTTGCTCTCCAGCCGGGCCTTCTCGGCCTACCCCTCACCCAGCAGCTGAATGCCACTGCCTGCCCCGGGAGTGTGGCCTCCTGGTGGCACTCTAGAGCTGGATGTCCCCAGCGGCAGGTCGTTGATCCACCCAGGCAGGGCGCTGGGGCCAGCTGAGGTTTGCAGTGGCCGCCTTTGGGTCCGGTTCAGTCTTCACAGTAACCTTGTGAAGGGGACGCCCCATGTTTCAGGCGGAAACGAGGCCTCGGGAAGACTCACAAGGTCCCTCTGCTCACAAGGGCAGAGAGAACTGGAGCCACCGTTTCCAGACTCCCAGATCCGTGCTCTGCCTGCCCCATGGGGTGGCCGGAGGGGTGTGAGGAAATGCCCCACATGGGCTCAAACCCTGAACAAAGGCATGCCGGGTGGGTGTCCCCTCTGCAGGGTGTCTGGGGAACTTGTGTGCGAGGCCTGTTTTCTCTGACCTGCTGCCGGCCATGCTCTGGCTTCATGCCCAGCTCTGCGGCCACAAACCCGCTCCACCTGCCTGGAGACTTCCTTTCCTCCTGTGCTCCCCCCGGGTCTGGCCCCTCTGGGGTCTCAGCATTCCCTCCCTGCTTCCGTGGCCTCACTGGAGGGACCGCCATGAAGCAGACTGTGGGCCGGTGACCTGGCCTGGCTGCTGCTCACAGCTCCAGTGTGCTCCAGGTCCCCCAAGAGCTGGTGGCCTGTTTTGAGGGAGGGTGGAAGTGTGGGGTCTTCTCTTGGGGCTCCCACCCTTTTCTGCCTATTGGGCAGGGGCCTGCAGGTAGCCTGAGGATTCAGGGTTGCCACCTGGGCAAGTGGCTGGAGGGAGAGATGGGAGAGGCCCAGAGGCAGTGGCCAGGACTTGGCTCCCCTTTCTGGGCTGGGGGAAGAACCATCCTGCCTCCTGCCCAGTGGGATGGGCTGGGAAGGACCTGGGAACCTCTGCGTCTCAGCCATGGCACAGGCCTCCTTCTGGAGCTTTGGCCACGAGGAGAGGGAGAGGCGGCCCGGTAGCTCTCCGTGCCTCCCGCGATCACCTGCCCTGACTCAGCCTTGGCCTCTGGGAAGGGTGCCTGGGAGGCCGCTTCACCTGTCCTGGCCTCTTTTCCCTTCCACACCTGAGAGCAGTGACTCCTCCATTCTCCTTCGAGGTCTTTGCCTCTAGGGTGCGGAGTGAGCTACAGTAACACCGGGAGGCTCTTGGAAGGTGCCGGGAGAGCCACAAGCCAGGGGTGTGGCCGCATGGGGCGTCGGTGTCTGCGCCCCTCCCTCCTGACCGCAGCAGGGCCACCTGCGAGATGCAGCGGGGGTGGGAGGGCACCTGTCTGGGGATCCACAGACCAGGGTGGGATCCCAGCTTTGTCCTGACTCAGCCTGGCGCTAGTTGTCTCTCTTGCCCCGGGCTTCTCTTCTGTGAGCCTCAGTTTCCTCATCCATAAAATGGGATAGTCCTGACTCCAGGGGGCCGGGGATGGTGAGTGAGATAGTGGCCCCTCACACATAGCAGGTGCTGGAGAAGCTGGTGCAGCTCCCGTCGTCATGGTGATGGTGATGATGATGATAACAGTTAACAACAACAATAATAATAATAATAATAATAATAATAATAAAGAGATAAACTTCAAAATGTCCCCGTCGGCATCCCTCAGATCTAAGGCGCCCTGGCTGGAACATGTGTCATTACTCCTGGCCTGAGCTTGGCCGGGATGCAAACCAGGTGGGCAGATGGACGAGGCGGCCTGTCCTCAGGCCCAGGATTCCAGCACCAGCCTCTGTCCCCCAGGGGGCCCACACTTGTCCTTGAAGGATATTATCAAAGTCGGGGCATCAGTGTAATTTAGGTGTTTGGCAGCTCCGTGCGGGGGGAAAGCAGTGGGGCTTGGAGTCTGGAGTCATGAGTATGTGTGTGTTATGTCGTGTGTGAGTTGTACTGTGTGGTTGTGAGTGTGTTGTGTGTGTTATATGTGAGTTGTGTATGAGTCGCGTGTGAGGTCTGTGTGTGAGTTGTGTGTCTATGTTGTGTGAGTTGTGTGTGTCCACGTGTCCTTGTTCTCTCAGTGACGTTGACTTGCTGCCCCCATACATGGCTCTGTGGCCACCGTCCCTCAGGGTGGATGCCGCTCTGCAGGCCGGCACTACATGACAACGGCAGACTCCTTGAGACAGGTATGAGCCTGCCTGAAGCTCACACCAGCTCCACAGGGGAGACGGTTGTTTATTCCATTTTGCAGATGAGGAAACTGAGGCACAATGAGGTTAAATGACTTGCCCAGGCCACACTGGTCAGAGACACCCGAGGCTCATCCTAAGCATCCCGGTGGCTGCTGCAACACCGCCACCTGGCCTGGCCAAAGGTGTGTCCCAACAGCCTGGGGCTCCACTCAGAGCCCTCCACCTGCCCTGTCCTAAATCCCATCCACCGGGAGACCGCCTTCCTGGGAATCACAGAGGGGCACTAGGTCTTGTGACTCCTCCCAGGCCCGTGGGTGCCTGGATGGTCACTGCTCAGGAAAGGTCTCTGTGTTTGGATCAGCAGCGGAGCCTGGCTGTGCGGGTCTCCCTCGTCACTGGACACCCACCTGGAGGGTGAAGCCTCGGCATGGCCCACCTGGCGGGTGTGCCGCTAACCCAGGCAGTGCTGAATCACGTGGCCCGTGGACCAGCCTCTGCAGAGCCTGCCGACCATTCTCCTGTTCTCTCCCCAGGGCAGAGCGGCTTGGGGAAATCCACCTTAATCAACACCCTCTTCAAATCCAAAATCAGCCGGAAGTCAGTACAGCCCACCTCAGAGGAGCGCATCCCCAAGACCATCGAGATCAAGTCCATCACACATGGTGAGCGCTTGGGCTGGGGCCGGGGACTCACTGCGACAGCCCTGAGCTTGAGACTCTGGGTAGCCTGGCTGTGAGGACTTGGGGTGGTCTGGATCCCCATGGGCCCTGTCAGACTGAGCTTCCCGCAGACACCTCAGTTTTCCACCAAAAACTGTGGGTGAAGGACACGAGGATGACAGTCACCAGCCTCTGCTGGAGTTTGTGCAGGAGGCCATCTTCTCCCCAGTGTCGCCTGGGCTGTCATTGTGGCCCACCCCGAGGCGCCCCAGGGTTAGTCAGGCAGCCCGAGGGCCTTGTCCCACTGGGTGGGACCGTGGGGAGTCGCGGGTGTCCTGGGTCTCCCCCCTGAGCGTGGATGCTTGGTTCCATGCAGACATTGAGGAGAAAGGCGTCCGGATGAAGCTGACGGTGATCGACACGCCAGGATTCGGGGACCACATCAACAATGAGAACTGGTGAGGTGCTCTGGGGACCCAGGCAGTGGGGGCCACTCCTCCAGGTGGAAGAGCGCTGACTGGGGGCTTTGGGGCACTGGGGACCCTCCTGGAGGCAGAGCCCTGGGGTGCAGGGCACGTCTCCTGAGGTCTCACGTGGCCAAAGCCACACGTCATAGGGGTCTGAAATTCTGGACCAATGCAGCGGTTCCCTGCGAACCTTGCTCTTGCCCCACCCACCCCTGGGGTCATAGGTCGCATGGGAGGCTGCGAGCTCTGGGACGAGGCTGTGGTGTCTGCTCAGGAGGCCAGCCCTGCCCACGGCGTGCAGCGGTGGTCGGGTGTCAGGTGGGAGTCTGGGAGTGAGCGACCTTCCCGCGAGGGCTGGGACAGCTGTCCTTGACCACCTGCCGGGCCTGGGCAGGAGGGGTCCATGTGCCACTGACCTGGGCCTCTGCACACAGCTGGCAGCCCATCATGAAGTTCATCAACGACCAGTACGAGAAGTACCTGCAGGAGGAGGTCAACATCAACCGGAAGAAGCGCATCCCAGACACCCGCGTCCACTGCTGCCTCTATTTCATCCCTGCCACCGGCCACTCGTACGTCCCAGCATGCCCTGTCCCCCCGGGACTGCTGCATGACCTCCACGGTGTCATCCACCCTGCCGCTGGCCACAGAGGGGCCAGCTGGGGGCCGGGGTCAGAGCTGGCTGTGACCTCTGTGCCACGTGCCTGCTGCCCTTCCAGCTCGTGTCTGGGGAGCCGAGGCCCAGGCGGGCCCTGGGCTGTTCCAGAACCCGGTGGTGGCCTGCGTCCTGGCGAGGCATTCGGCCGGGCTCTGGCGGGCGGATTGAGACTCTCCACTGTGCATCCTTAGTGGTTACCTGAACTCTCCATGCTGGGCCCCTGCCTCGTGGTACCCGTGGGGGGGTTTGGTATGTTCTCAGAGAACAGCGCGGTCCCGGCAGGGCTAGACTGGGCTGCTGCTGGTGGAGGCTGCCCAGTTCACACTGTCAGTTGCACCCAGAGGACAGCAAGGCTGGAAGCCAGGGCACCCGGTGTTGGGGAGGGATTCCCTGCACGAGGGCAGACGGACTCTCGATGGCCTCACAGACAGAGGTGTCCCGGTTCCCCTGGACCCCATCTTCCTAATACCTAGGTGCCTGTCTGTCCCCCTGCTGGACACCCTTGTGGCTTGTGCTGAGTCAGGGCATGGCGGGGAGGCCAGACCAGGACCTAGGGACAGCAGGGCAGTGGGTGGAGGCAGCCTTTGGTGGCTTCAGCTGGGGGTGGACAGAGAGGGAGAGTTGGGGCTCAGAACCCCGGATGGGGGAGGGGTTTGGGGTCCTGGCCCCTGCAGCCTGGGTCTCTGGCTCTCCCAGGCTGTTCCAGAACCACCTCCTTGGGTGTAGGGAGCCCAGGGATCTGGGGGAAACCCACACTCTGCAGGCAGCAGCTGTATGAAGGAGCCTAGCTGGAGGGAGCAAGCCTCACCATGGGGTCTTTGTGGGAAAACCCGAACCCACCCTCTGGTGTCATCCCTGGGAGCCGGCAAGAGTCCATGCAGGGGCAGGATGATCCGCCCACAGGGGACCAGCACTGTGACCCGATGTCTGCTCTGCCTGAGGCTCAGCAGCCCATCTGCAGGTCCTGTGGCAGCTGGTCCGGCTGCTCCAAGCTTCACCTTGGCCGAAGCCAATGGCAAGAGTCAAGGGCCCTGATGTGGCTCCGGCAGGGCACGTCTGCTGCTCCGCCAGTGATGACCCTCTGGGTTGGGACCCCAGCTGGGCGTGGTGCCTGGCCCCTGCCCTCTGTGCCCAGTCCTGCGGGAGGGGTGGCTCTTCCCTGACTTCTCTTGAACTTCTGACGCAGTCCGACTTTCCCCAGATGTGTCTGTGACTGACGTGTTCTCGCTGTGGGGGGCTCTGTTCCAGTGGGAAGGTGGTGCGCACTTTCAGGGGTCCTGCCAGCCCCTGCCCTGCACACCTTTCCCTGAGTCAGACCCCATGCTCGCTGGAGCCAAGCGGCAGGGGGAGGCGGGAGAGCTGCCAGCCTGGTGTGCAGCGTGGCTGAGCGCCGGGTCCCGTTTCTCCTTCATCGCTCCTCCCGATCAAAGCCCCACTGCAAGACGGCCATCTGAGCTGGTGGCAGCCCCTCTATGTGGACACATGTTGGGGACAGTTGGGAGCCTCATGGACAAGGGAGCTGGCCTCGCCCCCAGCCCCTCCTGTCTCAGCTCAGCAGCGCTGCTTGTGGCCGGGGCTGCCAGACCCTCCTGTGAGCCCGTAGCCGGCACCCAAGAGCCGAGTCTCATTTGCACTGCCCTGTTTCAGGCTCAGGCCCCTGGACATCGAGTTCATGAAGCGGCTGAGCAAAGTGGTCAACATTGTCCCGGTCATCGCCAAGGCCGACACGCTGACCCTAGAGGAAAGGGTCTACTTCAAACAGCGGGTAGGTCTCTCGGCCTCACATGCCCCCTGCCCCACGGGGAGCTGCAGCATCTCAGGGCTGGCAGGTCTGCAGCTGTCCCCTCCAACTTAGAGGGTCACAGCCCCCAGGGCCCACCCTCGACCTCCCACCTGGGGCAGCTCATGGCGTGCAGGCCATGGTGGTGGGCAGAGCTTGCCACAGGGATGGTGCCCACATCTCTCTCCCCCCATGCCCAGATCACCGCAGACCTGCTGTCCAATGGCATCGACGTGTACCCCCAGAAGGAGTTTGACGAGGACTCGGAGGACCGGCTGGTGAACGAAAAGTTCCGGGTGAGCGGACCAGCCAGGAACTGCTCCCAGGGGACCCTCGATTCCTGCTGGAGGGCATGGGGGGCAGATCCTACCCCTTTCAGGGGGTCTAGGGAAACGGGGGAAGGTCTTGAGCCATGAGAATGTATCCTTTGGGCTGGGAGGGGACGGGGCCCAGGTGTCCACACCAGGCCCTCTCTAGACTCTCAGTTCTGGGGGGCCCCAGGCTCCCAGGGGAGGGCCTGACCTTTCCCCACACGTGTGACCAGCGCCATCTGCCCCTTCCCCAGGAGATGATCCCGTTTGCTGTGGTGGGCAGTGACCACGAGTACCAAGTCAATGGCAAGAGAATCCTCGGGAGGAAGACCAAATGGGGCACCATCGAAGGTACTCGCCCACCCTGCGCCTGGGGCTGCAGATAGAGCAGGGAAACAAAGTCGCTCCCATGCCCCAGAGCTTGCGGCTGTGGCCCAGCCAGCTCTTGGCACCTCAGCTGCTGCAGGTCCGCACCCACCAGGAGGGGTCTCCCTGTTCCCACTCGACTAACGGGAACAGGAGAGGGGTGGTTGGTTGGTCCCAGGCCCACGCTATTAACTGATGGAGCTGTGTCTCTGCCCTGATCTCCCATGGGGGTGGCAGGGACTGTCCAGGAGGCAGGAGCCAGGATGGAGCCACTGAGTTCTGGGTTCTGGTGCCATTTCACGGGCACCTGTGTGACTCTGGACAAACTGCCCAACCTCTCTGGGCCTAGAAAAGGGCTGGGCTCTAGTTCTGTCTGGCTCTGAAAACCACGCAGGCCTGCAGACCTCCCCCTGCAGAAGTTCTCAGGGCCCCCACACCTTAGTGTCCTGTGGCTGCCATAACAAAACAGCACAAACCCGGGGCTTCCAACAACACATTTATTCTCACCGTTCTGGAGGCCAAAAGTCCAAAATCAAACTGTCAGCAGGGTGGTTTCCTTCTGGAGCCTGTGGGGGAGAGTCTGTTCCAGGCCTCTCTCCTCCCAGCAGCTCCCCGCAGTCCTTAGCATCCCTTGGTGCTTAATCTCTGCCCTGTTGTCACACAGCCTTTGTCCCTGCGTGTCCCTGTGTCTACCCCCCCCTTTTTTTTTAAAAGATGACCGGTAAGGGGATTTTAACCTTTGACTTGGTGTTGTCAGCACCACGCTCTCTCAAGTAAGCCACGGGACGGCCCTTTCCCCTCTTTTTATAATGACACCTGTCACTGGATTTAGGGCCCCGTCATTGGATTTAAGTGCTGGATGATCTCATCTTGAAATCTGTAACTTAATTACATCTTCAAAGACTTTTTCCAAATAAGGTCACAGTTGGGGCCGGCCCGTGGCTCACTCGGTAGAGTGCGGTGCTGATAACACCAAGGCCACGGGTTCGGATCCTATATAGGGATGGCCGGTTTGCTCACTGGCTGAGCGTGGTGCTGACAACACCAAGCCAAGGGTTGAGATCCCCTTACCGGTCATCTTTATAAAAAAAAAAAAAAAAAAAGACAAATAAGGTCACAGTTGCAGGTACCGAGGGTTGGATCTTGGACACATCTTTTCTGGGGGCACAGTTCAACCCATTGCAGGTGGAAACGCCCTGCGTGGGCTGGGCCTGGCCATTTCTTCAGTCTTCCTCTTCCTGCACCATCTGTCCCCGCTAGAATGGAGGAGGGTAAAGAGACGGAGTGAAATGGAGGAGGAAAAGCCACTTTGTTCCTTGAGAGCAACTTGGTTGAAAAGGCTCAGCAGAGAGGAGGTGGAAAGTCACGTCTCTGTGTGTTTGGGCAAGTCCCTTAATCCTCCTGGGCCTCAGTTTGCACCTTCTATAAAGTGGGTACCGTGTGCCATGGTTTTAGTGAATGGAATGTCCCAAAGACACTGGAGCTTTATAGGAGCAGTTGCTCTGAGAAACTGGCCCTAGTGACGGCCGGCAGGTACTGAGCATTCCAGGCCACTGCCTTTGCGGGGATCACCTCGTTAATTCTGAGTTCTCTATAGCAGAGGTCCCATACCCACCCTCCCTGCAGAAGCGGGGGATGGGGGGGTGCAGCACCGGAACGGGAGATGGCTCTAGAGTCCGCAGGTCCGCCCTCACACTGGACTCCCTTGAGCTGGGAGTTCACGCCCATAGGAGGGCGTGGGGGGCACACGGAGCCTTGGAGTCTGCCCTGATGCTCCGCCTGCCTTCTCCTGCCCCCGCCCCTGCCGTGCCCACCGTGTGGATGCCAGCAGGTTGGGTGCAGGGTGGGTGTTTCTCTAAACCAGCCTCTGTCTGGGGGTTTTCCAGTGTCCACCTTTTTGCAGCTCACCCCCTTGGCCAGGGGTCAATCCCAGGGGTGTCTGCTTGTGGGCTGCTCACAGATGTCTGACCTAGGCGGTGTCAATCAGGCTTTTCCCTGGGCTCCTTTCCCCTTGGCCCCTCCTCTTCCCTTTCCTCTTTCCTTGTCTTGCTGTTGGGGAACCTCTTTATGAAAGGCCGGTTTTGAAAAGCTGGGATGTTGGGGATAGGACAGGACCAGACAGGCGGGGGCAGCCTTACGACCAGCACGCCTCTGCTGCCCCCTGGCGGCCGACTTCGGGCACCGCAGGCGGCCCGTGGACCTGTGCGTTGCTGCAGCCCCACGGGCTCGCGTCGAGGGTCCTTAGAGAAACAGCCCCGGAACCCATAAGGTTGGTGGCAGTTCCCACATCCCAGTGGCCTTTTATGAGGACCCTGGAGCCTTCTCCGGAATACAGGTAGGTTTTTACATCAGGGACTTGTGCTGAGAACCAGCCACTCTGTGCCCACCCTGGCGGGCAGGGTTAGGAAGTGCCCACCTCCTCTGTTCCTTCCACCTGCCGTGCGCCCTCTCGACCTGTCTTCCCCATCCGTGGAAACCGAGGAAGATGGGGTGTAAGAAACCACACCGTGAGCCCCTCTCATCCTCTCATGTCCCTGGGAGGTGGGTGGCATCATTTTATGGATCAGGAGACTGAGAGTCAGAGAGAGCAGAATAACCTGCCCACGCCAGCAGGCAGGGGTCACACACCCAAGCCCCAGCGAGAGCGCGCTGTCCTTTCTGCCGGCTCTCAGTGCCTCTCAAAGCGACACAGAAGTGCTGCGTGAGAGTCCGTCGGCAGAAGGTCCTGCTGTGGACACGGCTGCTCGGGGTGGGGGACGTGGGGCAGGCAGGGCGTGGAAGGCAGAGCCCGGGCCAGAGTGATTGAGACCGAACCGAGAGCACGCAGGGCGGGCCGGGCAGAGGCGCGGGGGCTTCTCAAGCCAAAGGGGACCTTTAACTTGGGGAAAAGCCACGTCAGGCTGTGACGGGCAGCCTGGAGCTGGCGGACGGGTCCAGATCCTGCACTGGCCTTACGAGCTGTGGAACCGCGTTCCCTAAGCCCCGTTTTTGTAAGACCATGAAAGAGGAATCAGTGCCTGGGCCCTTGCTGGGTGTGTGAAGATTGAGCTGATCACGCGGGACAGCACCTTGTGTGTTGTGGCCCCAGATTCCCTGTCATTCGCCTTCTGTGCGCGGCTCCCTCCCTCCAGTGGTGCCACTCACAGCCCCCCCCAAGGCCTTCTGTTAACACGATAGCTGTACCCCTAGGCCGCGTGTGTCCACGTGTAAGTTATGGAGTGTACCAGTGAAATGAGCGCTCCGACAGTGCCACCAGCTTAAGCCCCAGCCTCACCAGCGGGCTCCAGGGTGCTGTGAATGCCCCTGCCCCATCTTCCCTCATCCCCCAGGAGGGACCACTGCCCTGAGCTTGTGCTCATCACACCCCTGGGCTTCTTGTGTGTTGCTGTGTAATATGCGTGTCCCCAAGCAATGAAGTGTTTAGTTTGCTTCTTGAACTTGATGTAAATGGTGACCCCCGGTACGTGGTCTTGGTGTGTGTACACAGTCACTGCCCTGAGCTTGTGCTCATCACACCCCTGGGCTTCTTGTGTGTTGCTGTGTAATATGCATGTCCCCAAGCAATGAAGTGTTTAGTTTGCTTCTTGAACTTGATGTAAATGGTGACCCCCGGTACGTGGTCTTGGTGTGTGTACACAGTTTTTCTTAAAATCCCCGGCTCCGATCCCTGACTCATCCCACTCCCAGCATTCCAGGCCCCGCCCCCACCTGTCTTCAGGTCTCCGCTGGGACATCCTGCTCTTCCCAGAGACCTCCCTGGTCACCCAGGTGGAGCAGGGTCCCCAACTGCTGTCTTGGCCTGGCTACTGTGTCATCTCCGTGCTAGACCAGAACTTCCCAGAGAGCAGGAGCCGAGTCTGCCCTGTCACCCCAGTACCCCAGAACCGAGAGCAGCGTCGGGTGCCTTCCAGGTGCCCAGTGCTCACCTGTAGAGCCAGTGATTCCCTGTGTCTCCTGGGCCCACCTGCTCATGGGGCTGTCCTCAGAAGCTGCTCTTGGGACCAGCATTCCTGGATGGAAAAGGAGAGGTGGGGTCGGGAGGGGCTTCCCCGCTATGACATTAAAGCCCCTCTGTCTCCTGTCCTCAGTTGAAAACACCACACACTGTGAGTTTGCCTACCTGCGGGACCTCCTCATCAGGTGAGAGACCGGCTGTGCCTTTACTTCCTGACAGTCCCTGGAAGGGATCTAAGCCAGGGGTGTGGGCAGTGGTGAGCGGGCAGAGGCCTGGGCAGTGGCTGGCACATCCTGCCCTTGGGGAGACCTCGGAAGCCCTTCTCAAATCACAGGAGGTCACCCGGGTGGGAAGGGCTGAGTGCTGACCCACTGTGGCGGCTGAGGGCCCCAGGAGTACAGGCCCCAGCTCTGATCCCAGTGGCCTCTGACCCCTATACCTTTGACCTGGCTGAGGCTTCTCCTTGGTTTCCTTGAGCCCAGGCAAGGGGCAGCCCATCCTCTGGCAGGCGTGAGTGCTGACCCACTGTGGCGGCTGAGGGCCCCAGGAGTACAGGCCCCAGCTCTGATCCCACTGGCCTCTGACCCCTATACCTTTGACCTGGCTGAGGCTTCTCCTTGGTTTCCTTGAGCCCAGGCAAGGGGCAGCCCATCCTCTGGCAGGCGAAGACCCGTTAGAGAGGGGGCTGGGTGGGTGGTCCCTGGAGCAGCAGTCCCTGCCCAGGCAGGTGGATGAAGGCCAGGGTCCTGCTGCTGGGACACCAGGGGCTCCCAGCGTCTTCCTCAGCCAGCAGGTGGACAGATGCTGCAAATGACGGGAGGGGAAGGGCCATCTTGAGGGGTCCCCAGGTGGTGGGGGTGGTGTGGCTTCCAGGAGCAACCCCACCATTCTGGAGAGTCCTGCCTTTCCAACCTCCTTTTCCAAACTTCTCCTCTTGAGCTGCAGAGGAAAGCAAGCAGGGTCGACCCAGCCCTCCACTCCAGGCCATCCGCCTGAAGCAGGCCACAGCCTGGGGCCCATGGTCACCCACAGCCTCCTCCCTGCCAGCACCCTGGCCACCAGCCTGGCACTTCTAGACTGGAGCACGGATACTCCATCCTTGCCCTCTGTTGGGGGCCTCTGGCTCTACCCCTCTGAGCCTGTGCACCCAGTACCCAACCCCCTATTCCTGGGCAGGCCCTAGACTAGCCATAGGGTGGACACAGAGAAAGGGAGATGCATGCATTAGAGTATGTATGTCCTGGGAGAGTCGGGGTCACCAGGGAGAGTGACCATCCCCCCCCGCACCTTGCACCCAGGCCTGGTCCATCATGTGGGCCTAGAGCGCCCCCGTTGGGTGGCCCCACAGGAGCCAAGCAGTCGAGATTGGAGGGTGGGGAGGAGCGGGTGGGCATGAGGCCTGGGCCAGGCTGAGCGGGGTCACTGCTCGCCTCCTGTGCCACCCGGTGGCGCTCTCACTGACCTCCTGTCCCCCTCCCAGGACACACATGCAGAACATCAAGGACATCACCAGCAGCATCCACTTCGAAGCTTACCGCGTGAAACGCCTCAATGAAGGCAACAGTGCCATGTCCAATGGCGTGGAGGAGAAGGAGCCGGAAGCCCAGGACATGTAGACACCGCCCCTGTCCCCAGGATCCTGCCCCGCAAGTCTCTTCCGTCCTCCCCAGACCCGCCCACTTGCCCCGATTTATTTTATATAATTTTCTCCATTTGTCGTCGTTCTCCGCCCCTTTCACATGCTGCCAAGTAACAGGAGAAGGTGCATCCTCCCGAGTGTGCGTTCTCAGCCCGCTGACTGCAGAGGTGGTGGGTGGGGACCCCCGGCCTTTCCCCACTTCTGGGGGAGGCTGCACTGCAGCCAGACGGAGGGTGGCCCAGGACCCGCTGAATGGGCCCCCGCCCTCCGTCCCCAGGCCCAGCTCCCCTGGGGCCAGGAGAGCAGCTTCTGTGTGTGCGGACCCTCCGTGCAGGTGGAGTTCCCAGCTGGGAGCCTGGGTGTGAGGACCAGACCCCCGCGTGCAGAGGTGCCCCCTGGGGCCCACAGCCCTCTCCATCCCCATCCCTGTGGCCACAGCCCCTAAGCGGGTCAGGGGCTATGCCCAGGGGAGGATGGAGCCCCTCCTGCCCCGTATAACTCAGAGAGTGCCCCTCCCTCCCCTGCTCCCAAGGGGAGACTAGAGAATTCCACGAACCTAAGTTGCCAATTGCTTAGACACAGCGAAGCCCCTTGGCTGCCGCCCGCCCACCTGCCTGTAAGACAGTCCTGGAGCAGAAAGTGCCTTTATCTCAGCCGTCCACACAGCCAGCGGACTCCCTCAGCCATCCCTGTCGTCCCACCCTCACGTCCCCACCTCTCACGGGCTATGGGTGCTGCTGGGATCGGATTGAGGAGGAAAAGGAAGGAGAAAAAGACGCACCCCACCCCCGATTTGGGGAAGGTCCGAGCAAGTGAGTCTGGTGGCGGAGCTTAGGGAGGAGACACGGGGGGTGCCAGGGGGTGGAGGCTGTGGCTTGGGCAGCGCAGAGTGGCCCGAACTGCCCTGTGCCTGCTCTGCCCATGCGACTGGGGAAGTGGGTGTGTGTGTGTCTGTCTGCCTGTCCAGTCTTTGGTTTGGCCCAAAATGCCCTGGTTACATGGAAGCGCGGTGGGCCACTCCCCATGTTTACCCCCCTGGCCTGGGCCTTGCTGACTCTGTCACCTGGGGAGGTGGGAGGCCAGAGGAGCTTCTTTGTGTCCTCTTGTATCTGGGCCTGGGCACCCCAGAGTCCTTCGTAAAGACCCCCAAGGAGGGAGAGACAGTGGTGGGGAGGGTCCAGAGCACACAGCTGCAGAGCTAAGTTTTACAGCAGCATGGCCTGGGTCCCTCACACCCAGTCCCCACCAGGGTACCAGCAGGGACCATCCATGCTGGGCATAGAAGACCAAAGTCATTCCCTTCCTGCCTCCTGCTCCTGACCCATGTTTGGGGAGTGGGAGAGGTCTGCTGAGGTTCGACCCAGGTCTTCTGTCCGTCTGCAGACAGCAGTGGTGTGGTGGGAGGGCCGGGGTGCAGACAGACAGGGGTGTGCCTGTGTGCGTGCACAGAAGCCATGGCCTTGGCCTCCTGCCCCCTCCCAACCTGAGAGAGGAAGGGCCCCTCCCCAAGCCCTTCAGCGGGACAGTGGACTTGCCGACTTGCCATGTTTTTGCCAAAACCACAATTTTGAAAGACATGTCCATCTCCAGTGGCAGGGCCCGTGGTGGGCGTGGCCTCCCCAGCCTCGGGGTCACTTGGGGGTTCAGCTGCACCCCAGCCTCGGGGTGGCTTCGCTCTCCCTCTCTGTAATCAGATTTTGAAAACCTGTCCGTGTCATTGAGCTCTGTTCCACGATGGCCTTCTGCTATGTGCCTCCTGAGAAATTCGTCTCTTTTTGTATAAATAACAAAGTGTTGAAAATGTATTTCCTGAAATAAATGTTTCAAATGCAAACCTGGAAGACTCTGGAGTGGAAATGGTTTCTCTTTCTGCCCCCTGGGAGTGTGGTTCTCCTTTTGGCCTCAGGACTGGCCGAGGTCAGTGGCAGGTGGACCAGAGGCTCAGGCAGGGAGAGGTCAGGCCAGGTTGGATCCTGGACTCAAACTCCAAGAGTTAAAACAGACACAAAAACTCTGGGAATGTATAATGTCAGAGCATTTGCTAAACAGAGGACACGCTGAGAGTGGAGATGACCTCTAAGCGATTGTTGGGGATTGTTTCATCTCCTTGGGGGGAGAAAGAAGGTTTGGGGGCTTCAGAAGCACTCGTTTGCAGAGGTGACGGAAAACTGGATGGCAGATCTTTCTGAATTTATTCATTAAACAAGTGTCTGAAATGTGTCTATCTATAGGGAGGCACTGTAAGCTGCTTCTGCCTAGTGTATCCTTGAAAAGTTTTTCTATTTGAAATTTAAATCTATTAGGATGGGGGCCGCCCGTGGCTCACCCCGGAGAGTGCGGTGCTGATAACACCAAGGCCACGGGTTCGGATCCTATATAGGGATGGCTGGTTGGCTCACTTGGGAGAGTGTGGTGCTGACACCACCAAGTCAAGGGTTAAGATCCCCTAACCAGTCATCTTTTAAAGACAAATAAGAAAATAAAAAATTTAAAAAATTAATCTAATGGGATGAGCCCTGTGCACCAGTCAATATTTTATTTCATTCCAACTTAACTCCTTAAGGAAGAACTTGGCCCCAAATAGACTAGAATTTCAGAGGCATGGCCAAGCATGCTTTTCTGTGCACGGGAGCTCAGGAAGTGAGGTGGAGACATTTGGGTCTGGAAGCCTTTCGTGTATGCAGACGGTGCTTAAACACCTCCTTCCCCTATCAGTGTTTGTGTCCTCGGGCTGCCGAACAGAAGACCGCAATCCATGGGGTGCATAAAATAACAGAACTTTGTACTCCCACAGTTCTGGAGGCCAGAAATCCAAGATCAAGGTGCCGCAGGGCCACGCTCCTGCCAAGGCTCTGGGGGAGGACCCTTCCTGCCTGGTCCAGCTCCTGGCGGCTGCATCACTCCCCTCCCTGCCCTGCCTCTGTCTTCACGTGGCCTTCTCTTTCCTTTTCTGTCTCTTATGAGGATGTTACACCTCACTGTATAAAGGAGTCGCAAAAAAGATGACTCAAAGCAACATGAATGCAATGAGAAGCCCAAAGGGACTGCCCCTCAGCAACTCCACTGTTAGAAGGAGAAACTGGGTACAGCCCCGAGTCAGGTTTTGCTTCAGTTTTTATTGTAAAGACAAGGAAATTACAGGAAAAGAACAGATGGTTAATCAATCATAGTAAGAACATACAGAAATTGGATACATAACAATCTCCATCCAAGCATGCATGGTTCAAAATAGTTTAAACAATATACCATCAAAAGAGTCATAAATCGGGCCGGCCCGGTGGCGCACTGCTACAGTGCGCTGCTTGGGAAGCGCGGCAGCGCTCCCGCCGAGGGTTCGGATCCCACATACAGACCGGCCGCTCACTGGCTGAGCGAGGTGCGGGAGCAACACCAAGGGTTGCGATCCCGTTGCCAGTCCCGGCCCGGTATGGGCGCGACACTGAGGGTTGCGATCCATTGCCCGTCACGAAAAAAGACAAAAAAAGGAAAAAAAAAAAAAAGTCATAAATCTAAGCTAGGTGACATGCAAAAGAAACAATATGACAATCATGAAAGTCCCTGACTTCTTAAGAAACTCACAGAAACTGCTTAAAGCAAAATGTGGGAACCCCCTCCCCCCCATGTACTAACTAATCGAGCAAAACGTCCTTGGAAACCTTAACTCACATGTTTTCCCAACATTTAAGCTTTGTTGTATTAAAGGTTATGGCCCTCAGAAAAATCCACGTTCTGTTTCAGTTCTCTTGTTCACATCAAAGGCTTTAAACCTGTGTGAGTTTCCTTTTCGCAAAATCTTCCAATGAACCCAGTATGTTAACAATCTGTGTATATAATCCCTCACCTAAACAGTGATTAGAATTGATTCGGTGGGCTCTTGCCCCCTTGCTGTAGGCTCTTACCTCCTTTCCAAGGACTTTTGTCCCATGCATGAATTACCTACAAACCCTATCTAATAATCAAATAGGAATCAGGATTTCTAACCCTCTACACAAGGACACTTCTTAGATTTAGGGCCAACCCTCCCCAATGCAATATGGTCTCATTTAGATCCTTACCTTAATTGCATCTGCAAAGACCCTATTTCCAAATCAGATGCATTCTGAGGTTCCAAGGGGACATGAACTTGGGGTGAGGAGTTGTCAACCCACTACACACCCCTCCCCTCTGTCTTGGGGCCTCCAGGACAACACAGGCAGCAGACGTGGTGAGTGGGAGAGCCCTGAACTGGGACTCCAGGGTTCTAGGCTCACTCTGCCATCACCAGGCCAGCTGGCCTTGGGATGGTCTCAACCTCTCTGGGCCTCCCCTGGCCCTTGTGTTGGCCGCCTGAC
This sequence comes from Galeopterus variegatus, assembly GCF_000696425.1. NCBI lineage: Eukaryota > Metazoa > Chordata > Mammalia > Dermoptera > Cynocephalidae > Galeopterus > Galeopterus variegatus. The sequence continues at coordinate 184,250 of NW_007727577.1, read as the reverse complement.
TTCTCAGAGAGGTCAAATGGATTTCATCTCACAGTGAACTGATGGGCAGTGACCACACAGAGCCTCCACTTCAAAGCTCCTGAGGCGTGTGGTTGACTGCTGATATCATGAGCCCAGGAGGGCAAGGGTTGGCCCATGTGGGGAGGGGGTGCCAGCCTGGGCCTTAGGGGTGATGTCCCTGCACAGATCTCCACTGCCCAGGACACTGGAGCTGGGCCCTACCTAGGTGGAAGCCTCTCCCCACTTCCTTTTACAGGGGAGAGCGGGGGTGGGGGGAGAGGGGTGCTCTGCCGGGCTCTCCTCTGAAGCCTGTTCCCCAGACACCTACCTGGACAGCCTCACCTGGGCTCCCTGCTGGAGCAGAAAGGGGCTAGCCACCTACTGGGGGTGAGAGGGAGCAGGGGTCCTCATGGGCTTAGGATGCCTTCAAATCCCTCAGCTGAACTCTGTATCAATTCCTCCCTTTTGGGCAGCCCCCAGCACCCCCAAGCCCCAAGTGCCCCCCAAACCAGATCCAGCAGGATGCAAAGCAATGCATGGGGTGCCGGAGACCAGCTCCAGTCGAGTTGGGGGGTCCTTGAAAGAGGGATGAGGAAGCGGCAAAAATAAAAAACACAGGCAGAGACCTCAGTTCCTCTGAAGCACGTTCTCAGCCTGCGGGCTGTCAGCGCTGTTGCAGCCAGAGCAGCTAAAGCAGCTGAAGCGGCCCTCAGACTGAAATCAGCATTTTTATTTGTCACACAACGTGGGGAGGGGGGAACGGTTAATGTGGGCATTTTAACTACATAAACCTTTAAAATTATTAAGCCAATAGTTAAATGGAAACTTTTCTTAAAATTACGTCAGTTCTCATAAAATTAATAATCTACAAAGTTAAATAAAACTCGGTGGTCAGCCAATTCTTTCTGATGATTATATCTGTTGTGGTTGATTAGTCCGTGACTCGCTGTTCTTGATGTTTTTCACCATTGTGTTTCTTTTTTTTCTTGCTCTTGTATTAACCTTAAACTTATTACTACCAGCAAGCATAAATTATATGTCTGCCTCAAAATTGAGATGGCAGCGATTGCGGTTTCAAAGTGTTAAACAAACCTTATATATATTTTTAACTTTGATTTAATGATTCTCATATTTCTATAAGCGTGAACCTATTGTTTATTTGGAAAAGGCACGTTCTCAGCCTGCGGGCTGTCAGCGCTGTTGCAGCCAGAGCAGCTAAAGCAGCTGAAGCGGCCCTCAGACTGAAATCAGCATTTTTATTTGTCACACAACGTGGGGAGGGGGGAACGTGTGGCCCAATGTAAAGTGTCAAAGTGCACAGCACCATCCCTCACAAAACCAGGTGCATTGGAAAGTTGTGCATCATATGTTTTTGTCCCGATATCTTACTAAGATGTTTTTATTTAACTTAGGACACCAATGAGTAACAGGGTTTCTACGCATTTTTTCTCGTAAACTTAATTTTTTTTATAGTATCTTTTTTTTAATTAATTTCAACCATTCTCTTACCATTAACATAATCCCCTGTAAATAACGTTTGCCAACTTAAGTCATATTTAGGACGTCCCCTAGGAGGGTACCAAATTTTTCCTTTTCCCATTTTATAATCTATATAATCATTTACCCAGATGGTGGGAAGAGGATGAGGATTTCTATTGTTTATTAATTTCTTTGGTAAAAGCAATTGCTCATGGCTATTCATAAGGTGTTTTTAAAACATCCATTGGTTTGATAAATTGACTCAAAAGGGACAATTTGGAATTGCTCAATCTTCCTGAATCTTTTGTGGGATAATCTAATTTTATGACAACAACTGTTTGTGTGTCATTTTTTGCATCTTTTGGAAACTCAGGAAACTGCCACACTGACCAAAACATCAAAAGAGAAAGCGAAAGCAGCACCACTGTGCCGAGGCAGAGATCTTTACAATGAAAGCAAGTGCTGGTAGCTGTGGCCCTGCCAGCAGCTCTCC
>NW_007727577.1:172810-181788 GCF_000696425.1 Galeopterus variegatus | reverse complement strand
GAATTGTTCAATCTTCCCGGATCTTTTGTGGGATAATCTAATTTTATGACAACAACTGTTTGTGTGTCATTTTTTGCATCTTTTGGAAACTCAGGAAACTGCCACACTGACCAAAACATCAAAAGAGAAAGCGAAAGCAGCACCACTGTGCCGAGGCAGAGATCTTTACAATGAAAGCAAGTGCTGGTAGCTGTGGCCCTTCCAGCAGCTCTCTTTCCAGGGCCTTGCCAACTCGGAAAGGGCAGCCCAAGCTATTCTTTTCAAGAACCCACCATGGTGTGGACCACACCATTGGGGGGTCATTTTCTCTCTGCTATGAAAACCCCAATGATGCCACACCAGGAGGGAGACTGGAGGACAGCACCCCAGGGGCAGGGCTAGGTGGGACCAGGCTGTGTGCAGCTGAAGGGTTTGAAGGCATCCCGAGCCTCTGAAGACCCTGCCCCTTCTCACCCGCAGCAGGTGGCCGGCCCCTTTCTGCGTCGGCAGGGAGCCCAGGTGAGGCTGTCCAGGTAGGTGTTGGGGGAGCAGAATTCTCAAAGGATACAATGCAAATGGCCAAAGAGATAATAAGTAAAGAAAGGCTAAGAGAGATGAAGGACAGATCCAGAATCTCCAACATCTGTTTGCTAGGAATTCCATAAACAGATGATAAAGCAAATGAAGCAGAGGACATAGTTAACAAAATAATTGAAGAAAACTTTCCAGAGCTAAAGAAAGATTCAGGTTTTGAGACCGTCCATGCTTACTGAATACCCAATAAGAATGATGGAAAAAGACTCACTCCTAGATACATCTCGGTGCAATTTTGGAATCCCAGTGATAAAGAGAAAATCATAAAGGCTTCCAAGGAAGGGAAAGACGTAACCTACGAAGGAACAAGAATTAGATTGACAGCAGACTTATCATTGGGAACCTTGGATGCTCGAAGTAAATGGAGCAATATCACAAAAGTTCTGCAAGCAAAAGACTTCAGACCTAGGCTCTTACATCCAAATTGGCACTTGGTTTTGAGCATGAAACAAAGAATATTTTTTGATATAGAATTGTCTTACATCCAAATTGGCACTTGGTTTTGAGCATGAAACAAAGAATATTTTTTGATATAGAAGAATTCAGAAAGTGTATTTCTCGTATACCCTCTTTGAAAGAATTACTGGAAAACATACTTTTTAGCAATATAGGGTGACTACAGACACATACACACAATATGCTTTTCTTCCACCAGCACAGGTCCAGAAATCGACAAGTAAAACTACAAAATAAAACACGTCTCTGCCCAGAAGGAGGGACAGCTAACAGCATACCTGCAGATGAGGGGAAAGGAAGGTTACGGATATTGCTTAGATGCTGGTAAAGTTAAAGATATATTAAAGTAAAATTTAACGATAACTGCCCCCTAGCTTGTGCAGGACTAAGCTTTCTATAGGGGTGAAGGGATCTGTCAGTGTAACCATAGGTAGGAAAAGGAGAGGGGAAAGCCATAGAAAAGCACAGGGGAAACGATAGCAGGGTTAATAACCGAAAAAATGTGAAAGCTGAACTAATCAGGAGGATGTTTAGTAAATTTTATCATTTATCATCATGTGAATCTTGAATCTCCATATTAAGTCTTTTTCACTTGGAAAAAAAGACAAAAAGAGGCTGTCCAGGTAGGTGTCGGGGGAGCAGGCTTCAGAGGACAGCCCGGCTGAGCGCCCCTTCCCTGCCCTCCCCGGCCCTGCCCCCTGCTCTCCCCTCGCTCCCTCCTCTATAGAAAGAAGTTGGGAAGAGGCTTCTACTCAGGTGGGGCCCAGCCCTGGTGTCCAGGGCTGTGGGATCGGTGCAGGGCCGAGGCACATTGCATTGGAGCAGGAACGCTTTCTAGATGTTCATGCTGACCCAGGCGTGGCCATCCCTGCCCTCCCCGGCCCTGCCCCCTGCTCTCCCCTCGCTCCCTCCTCTATAGAAAGAAGTCGGGAAGAGGCTTCTATTCAGGTGGGGCCCAGCCCTGGTGTCCAGGGCTGCGGGATGGGTGCAGGGCCGAGGCACATTGCATTGGAGCAGGAACGCTTTCCAGATGTTCATGCTGACCCAGGTGTGGCCCGGAGAGGCTGGAGAAGCAGAGTCAGCTGTGTGGGGGACGCTGGCCTGGCACCAGCACATGGGGTGGTCATCGATTAAAATATCACTTGAGGGCTGGCCAGTCAGCTCAGTTGGATCGAGTGCAGCCTTATCACATCAAGGTTGTGGATTCGGATCTCCATGCCGGCCAGCAGCCAAAAATAAAATAAAATGTCACTTGTGAAGAGCAAAACCTGTGGGTCTCCCCCCAGAGTTCCAAGGAGGCTGCAGTCCCCATGCTGATTCCAGGCTGGCTGGGGCTGGGCTGGGCCTGCGGATCCCCAGGTGCCACCCACCCATCCCGTGTCCCCTTCTCCTCTTGAGGTTCTTGGCCTTCAGGAAACTGTAAAAAGTGAAATGCTCTGGTTCTCCCTGATAATGTAAGCAATGTCTATTGTAGAATGTGTGAGAAATAGAAGCAGGAACAGCAGACACAGAAACCCGCCGCTGCCTGTCAGCCCGCTTGTGTGGGAAGCGGAGCTCAATCTTTTTCCCTTGTTGGCAGCCGCCAAATGAGAAACGTAAAATAAAAAAGATATAGGACATTTAAAAAAAATTTAAAAACCTCTTTTTTTGCTGTTGGCTGGTATGGGGATCTTAACCCTTGACTTTCGTGTTAAAAACTTTTTAAATGCATTTCCAAACATTTGTTATTTTTGTTTTTCCAAAATTAATTGCAGATCCTGCATATCATTTGGTAATGACATTAAATGGCTACCAATGGGAATTTTTTATTTTATTCTTAAACAGGATTTTAATAACTATACAAAACTCCACCATAGAAATAGTTTATTACCTGAAACGATGACCGGTCAACCAGGCTGCAGTGGGAGTCTTGGTGGGGACCCACCCAGTGACTGGCCGAGCAGTCCCTGTCCTTCCCTGCAGGTGAGAGGTACCTGGTACTCTCAGCAAACTCACTTAGAAGGAGCTGGAAGCCTCGGGAAAAATCTCAGAAGCCAAAGCTGGCAGAGTCTCTCGTAGACCAGGAGACAGAGGAGGCTCAAGACTGGCTTCCCCCTTCCTCCCTCCCCCCTCGCTCATCCATCAAGCCCCTGCTTTCTAGCTTGTGGATTTGCAAAGCACCCCTCTGAGGTCTTGCCTGCCGACCCGCAGAATCTTACACACACGACGACGTCAGGAGCTCGGAGGGTCAGGGCACAAAGTCACTCCTTTGACCCTATTATTGGAATGTTCATTTTTGAGCACTTTTCCCACATGCCTTCAGTTATGCAGTTTGGCATCTCCTGAATCTGGGTCCACATCTCAGAGATCATAGATTGAGGACCCCCACTCTGACCTCTACGGCTGCAGAGGGAGGGGCTGAGAGTAGATGCCCAGGGTTGGGGGGGCGGGCACTGCTGGGGTCACTTCTGGGCCAAGGGGCCTGTTGTCTGCTGCATGTTCCTGGGCCTGGGGTAACTGCCTGAGCCTCAGCGAGCCCGTCTGACCACTGTAGATGAGCATCGTGGTTTGTTCATTGTCCACACTGGAGAGAGAGGCAAGGGGCAACCCCAGGCCGGATGCATTCTGCCCTATGGCCAAGCGCCTGCCTGCGCCGGGCTCTGCATCCGGCATCGTGTTATCCTGCCACAGCCCTGAGGGTGGGCCTGGCCATCTCGCTCTCCAGGTCTGGTGAGCCGGCTCTGGAGCCTGGCCTGTCACTGCACCCTCTGCCTCGTGCTCCCAGCAGGGCCCTGGCTGCATTGTCTGGTTTCGTAGGGCGAGGTGGCCCCAGATGCAGAGAATCCTCCACGTTGCCGGTCCCATCGAGAGCCCTGCCCTGTCACTCCAGCCACTGTAGCTGCCGTTTCCGAGCAAGCAGCGGATTCCACTGGGACTTGAAGAAGTTGCAACTGAATGCTGAGAGCCCAGCAGAGAAAGCACCCTCCTTCCCTTTCAGAGAGGACGGAATAGGAATAAAATAGGATCAGAATAAAATCAGAATAAAAAGGAAGTGTAAATAATTAAAGCTGCCCAGAGGGAGTGGTTCTTGCACCGTCTGACTTAAAACTAATTACTTGGGTACTGGGGCGTCGGCGTCAGGCTGATCACCAGCCCAGGCACGTGGAGAACTGCCATGGCCTCTTCCGTCTCCCTGAGTAGTGACTTCACCAGAGCCCCATCCCAGGAAGAAATGTAAGTCCCCTAAAGGAAATGGCCACTTGGAGGGACCTTCTGGGAGAGATGCTGAGGACACATCCCAAGGGGAACTGAGTCTGAGTCCAGGACACCCAGGGACCCCAGGAGCAGATTCACTGGCCTCGCCAGGGTGGACACTGCTCAGGTCAGGATTTTGTCTGGACTTTGATCCCGTCAGAGGCCCCACGATGGGGGCTTGTGGACGTGCCCACCAAGTGGCTTCCTTCGCCTTCTTCCCAGTCTGCCCCGCCTGGCTGAGTGTCTCCAGGACTTCTTGCCCTCAGAACGTCCAGGGAGACATGGGGAGTCAGCGTGTCATGGGGACAGAGTTTTCTGTTTGGGGAGATGAAAAGTTTCCTGAGGACGGTGGCGATGATTGCACAGCATTTTGAATATACCGAATACCCCTGCACGATACACTTAAAAACGGTTAAAACGGCAACTTTTGTGTTATGTATATTTTACCACAATGTAAAAGTTAAATATTTAAAAAGACAGAATGTCCCTGGTTCAGCCACGCTGGGCCTGGATCGGGCCTGTCTCTCAGCAAAAGCTGTGTGGGTTCCAGACGTCGTCGGCCGAGGAATGGGGGCGGGGAAGTGGCCTCTGCCCTGTGGCGTGGCGTGGTCTGTGGCATGGCCTGGTGTGATGCGTCGGGGTGGAGATCGCCTTGCCCCTGGGTGAGAAGGAGCCCAAGAGCACAGAAAGTACGAAGACCAGAGACGAGACAGACGAAGCGGGGCACGTGGGGCTGGGGGCAAAGGAGCAGTTCCCAGCGAGCACAAACACAGGATGTCCTGTCAAACTGGAATCTCAGAGAAGTGACAAATAATTTTTTAATGCAAGTATGTCCCAAATATTGCATGGGGCATGTTTATGCTAAGAAAGTATTCATTGTGTATCTGGAGTTCAACTTGAAGTAGGCGTCCTGTGTTCTCTCTGGCATTTCTAGTTTGGGGTGTTGATTCTGGGGGAGCCTACTCCCGCAGGGTTCTGCTAAGAGGCGTGAGGAGGTCGGGGCTGTGGTACAGTGGAGGCTGCCTTCTGGGGGGCTGGGGGCCATGCCTCAGGTGACCATGAACCACCAATGTGCATTGAAAGACAGTGTGTGTGTTTTGGGGGTGAAGTTTGTGGGGGTGCCTGGTCTTGCCCTAAGCTGTATCCAATGCTGGGTTTTAAAATAAAATTTTGCCCCCAAACTTAGTTACAAAAGCAGGAGAGGACTGAGCTGCTGGAGGGGAGAATGGATCGGGCTTGGCACCCACTTGCCTGGGCCCTCCCCCGTCGCACCCCATCCCCTGCGCTCCAGGGGGAAGCCCTCTCACCTCTTTGCAGCTTCCGGTGGCTCCTGGCCATCCTTGGTGTCGGTGCATCACTCTGTTGGAGTAAGCAGGACCGAAGCCGTGTTGGGACCTAAGGCCACATGGGCTGTAGACACATTTGAGAGGGGGTGCTGAGATTACCTGCGCTCTTGGAGAGGGTGGAGAGATGCTGACACAGCATGAGTTGGGCCCTCTATTGACACACCAGCAGTACTTACAACACCAGCGTTACAAAACCCAGCATTACAAAACCCAGTAATGAAAACCACTGGTACTCATCAAAATAGTTCAAGAAAACACTCCTGACCTACTGCAGTTGCGGCCTCAGCGAGTCAGTCATGCAAGGCAACAGGCCGGTAGAGAATTTCAGCTCGAGGCTCTCTGAGTTTTTTTTTTTTTTTTTTAAATCTACATTTCATTTTCCTAAGGGCTGATTTCCTTTAAGTAAAGCACATTCTTCCCCCTCCAACCTCAATCAGGCTCTCAGACTGAGTTTATTTGCAACGCTCATTGAAGGGCAATTTTCTCTGGAGCTGGGTTTGAATCTTGGTTCGTCCACTTCCCAGCTGGGTGACTTCGGATGGGTGACTTAACCTAGGTCCATGCCTTGGTTTCTCCATCTGTAAAGTGGTGGTAAAAACTCAACTCACAGAATTATGATTAAATAAATTAGTTCATGTGAAGCACTTAGAATAGTGTCTGGCCAAGGACATGTGCTCCAAGGACATGTGCTCCAAGGACGCGTGCTCCAAGGATGCTGGCCATCATCACCACCACTGTCATCATCATCATCATCAGCAACAGCAGCAGCATCACCATCACCACTGTAACCACCATCACCACCACCACTATCACCATTGCACCACCATCACTGCTATCAACATGATCACCACATCAGCGTCATCTCCATCCTGAGCATCATCAGCCTCATCACCACTGTAATTACCACCATCACCATCACCATCACCATCACCATGACTACCACCATGACTATCACCATGACTACCACCATCACCATGACCATCACCATGACCATCACCATCACCACCATCACCATGACCATCACCATGACCATCACCATCACCACCATCACCATGACCATCACCATGACCATCACCATCACCACCATCACCATGACCATCACCATGACCATCACCATCACCACCATCACCATGACCATCACCATGACCATCACCATCACCACCATCACCATGACCATCACCATGACCATCACCATCACCACCATCACCATGACCATCACCATGACCATCACCATCACCACCATCACCATGACCATCACCATGACCATCACCATCACCACCATCACCATGACCATCACCATGACCATCACCATCACCACCATCACCATGACCATCACCATGACTACCACCATCACCACCATCACCATGACCATCACCATGACTACCACCATCACCACCATCACCATGACCATCACCATGACCATCACCATGACTACCACCATCACCACCATCACCATGACCATCACCATGACCATCACCATGACTACCACCATCACCACCATCACCATGACCATCACCATGACCATCACCATGACTACCACCATCACCACCATCACCATGACCATCACCATGACCATCACCATGACTACCACCATCACCACCATCACCATGACCATCACCATGACCATCACCATGACTACCACCATCACCACCATCACCATGACCATCACCATCACCACCACCACCATGACCATCACCAACACCACCACCATGACCATCACCATCACCATGACTATCACCATCACCACCACCATGACCATCACCATCACCACCATCACCATGACCATCACCATCACCACCACCACCATGACCATCACCAACACCACCACCATGACCATCACCATCACCATGACTATCCCCATTACCATGACCATTACCATCACCAACACTACCATCACCATCAGTACCATCGCTGTCACCATAGTTATCATTGCCACTATTGTCATCATCATCACTATTATCACCACAACCAATGCTATCATCATCATCATCATCATCATCACCATTGCTATCGTCACCATCAGCAGCAGCAGCAGCATCACCGTCCTGAAGGTGAAATAAAGAAAAGGCCCTGCTTTGGCTTAATCTTGTTCCTCTGCCCTGGAATCAGAAGACACAGAAACAGCACCGTAGCATGAGTAGACAGTGCCAGGACAGAGGTCCATGCGGGGGCCCGGGAAGGATCCCAGCACAAAAGCCAACCAGAAGGTCGAGGGCAGGGCTGACAGTGGAGGACCTGAGCGGTCGGCAGCCTCTGTTCCTCTCCGGCTGCCAGGCTGGCTGGCGTGCCTCGGCCTGGGGCAGCAGCGGCTTTCTGAGCATTTCCTCTGTGGCAGGCTCTGTGCGCTGCTTCTCCCTGGATTTNTCCTGAAGGTGAAATAAAGAAAAGGCCCTGCTTTGGCTTAATCTTGTTCCTCTGCCCTGGAATCAGAAGACACAGAAACAGCACCGTAGCATGAGTAGACAGTGCCAGGACAGAGGTCCATGCGGGGGCCCGGGAAGGATCCCAGCACAAAAGCCAACCAGAAGGTCGAGGGCAGGGCTGACAGTGGAGGACCTGAGCGGTCGGCAGCCTCTGTTCCTCTCCGGCTGCCAGGCTGGCTGGCGTGCCTTGGCCTGGGGCAGCAGCGGCTTTCTGAGCATTTCCTCTGTGGCAGGCTCTGTGCGCTGCTTCTCCCTGGATTTTCACAACAGTCCCGCATCCTAGTTCCCTTTTACAAATAAGGAAACCAAGGTGCAGAGAGGTTGAGGAACTTGTCTAAAGTCACACAGCTGGCGAGGGGCTGAGTCAGAATGTGAAAACAGTTTAGTGTCTGACTCTGAGTCCAGCTGCTCAAATGCCAAGGTTCACTGCCCAGTCTGGGGTGGGGGGTGAGGGATGGCAGGCTCCCTGTCACCTCAGACTGGAGAGATGCTGAAGGCTGGCTCTGGGTGGTAATCTCTCTCCTGGGCAGCTATGGGAGCAGGAGCCGAATCTAGGCATCTATTACAATATTTGTGGAGGATCTGCTCATAGTGGCAGCACCGTCCTGTGCCCTGGGGTAATAGAGACAGGCAGGTGGACAAGGCCAGACTCCAGACCTGGGGCAGCCAGTTGAGTGGGGAGGGAAGACACAGAGCAGAGGCACCCACCCTTGCTGGCAGGGCCAGGGCCGAGGGTCAAAGAAGGTTCCCGAATGAGCTGATGCCTCTGCTCTTCCTCCAGGACAGGTAGAGGTGCACAAGAGAACATGCGGATAAAGTGCATTCCATTTGGAGGGACAGGGAGAGTGAAGCCGGGTTTCTACAGAGGAAGACGAAACTGTCCTTGCAGCAGAAACTCAGCCTCAGGGCACTGCCGGGAAAGAGGCGATAGGATCAAGAGAAAGGC
>NW_007727577.1:170598-171165 GCF_000696425.1 Galeopterus variegatus | reverse complement strand
CAGCATTTACTTTTCTTTGAAGAAATAGACTTCATCTTTTAGAGCAGTTTTAGGCTTACAGAAAGTTGTGCAGAAAGTACAGAGAGTTCCCACACACCCCCTTACTCACCTGTTAACGTCCTGCACTAGTGTGGTACTTTTGTTATAACTGATAAACTAATATTGATAGGTTATTGTTAACTAAAGACCAGAGTTGACATTAGGGTTCACTCTCTGTGTCGTATGTTCTATGGGTTTTGGCAAGTGTATAATGACATGTATGCACCGTTGCAGGATCCCACAGGAGGGTTTCGCTGCCCTAAAAATGCCCTGTTCCTCACCTCTCCGTCCTTAGCCTTCTTTCCTCTCCAAACCCCTAGCAGCCACTGATTAGTTTTGCCTTTTCCAGAATGTCATATGGTGGGAATCACACAGGACACAGACTTTTAGATTAGCTTGTTGCACTTAGTCATGTGCATTTACGTTTCCTCCACGTCTTTTCGTAACTTGACAGCCCGTTTCTCTGGTGTCGTGAGGATGGACCACAGCTTGCTGACCCATCGCCGATTGAAGGACACCTTGGTGGCT
>NW_007727577.1:166620-170217 GCF_000696425.1 Galeopterus variegatus | reverse complement strand
TTAGATTCTAGGAATTTGTTTTGGATCATGAGATGGTTTTAATTTGTCCTCAAAAAAGGACACAGAGGAGGGTGGAATAGGAGGGTCTTTTCTTTACATTTTGGGGTTCCCACTGTTTGGCATATGAGCCTTCAAAAGGACTTTGAGCTGCGGGCTGTAGACAGGGGTGAGATACACTTGAGTGTAACCTGTCAGAAACCAGGAATGTGACAATTTGGAACAACTGCTGGGGACTGGGAACATGGGTCACTGGGGTGGACCCTGAGTTGCTTCATAATGAACAATTGTAGTTGAAAACCCGTGCCCTAAAGAATCTCAAGGTTATGTGTTAACTGTGTGTATTACGGGGGGAAATCATACACTCATGTTTATGTATGTTGTATGCTGTGCTTGCTTGCGTGCGTGCGTGCATGTGTGTGTGTGTGTGTGTGTAGACTTACAGGCATGGGTGTCACGCTTCTGGCTGTAAGAAACAGAACTTCACCCAGGTTAGAGCAAGTAGTAGGGATTTGTTGTGAGAGCTCATGCAGAGACAAAACAACAGAATTCCCAGGACCAGTTGTACAGCCGAGCTCATGAAGCAGGAAGCAAGGTGGCCCAGAGTCTGGCTTTTTGTGTCACTGTTTCGGCAAAGAACAGTCCATTCCTGGCAACTATGGTGAGTTAATTTCTTTGGCTCAGAACCACTACCAAACAAATGCTCACTTTCCATGCTGTATATCTTCTCTACCTTATGGGTTTTTTTTTTTNGTTTCGGCAAAGAACAGTCCATTCCTGGCAACTATGGTGAGTTAATTTCTTTGGCTCAGAACCACTACCAAACAAATGCTCACTTTCCATGCTGTATATCTTCTCTACCTTATGGGTTTTTTTTTTTTAGTTTATTTATTTATATATATATATATATATTTACATTCTATGGGTTTGTTGCAGAGCAGTTGGTGGGGGAGAGGGAAAAGGGGAAAGAAATAGGGTGGGAGGAGGAAGGAGGAGGGGTTTGGTTGAGGCCGGTGGCAACCCCCTCATTCCTGCAGGGGAGATCAGGGGGCTTCCAGCATGGGTTGGTCCTGGCTGGGCTGGGTGCAGATGTCAGAGGGGTGTAGCTGAAGCCCTCGCCCCCCCCACCCAGCTTGAGAGCCTGGGGTGCTTCCTACTGTGGCCTGGTGGTTGGTGGTCGTCTCTGGCTGGTTGCTGGAGTTGGTGGGGTGTGGCTGAAGCCCTCAGACCCCCACCCTCAGCACTGGTTGTGGGTGTCAGGGGGCGTGGCTGAGGCCTCCAATCTTCCCTTCTTCCTGGCTTGGTAACCCAGGGGATTTCTGGTCCTTCTAGCTGTTATAGGTGTTCTTTGGTGATGAGAGACCTTTACTAGTTAATATCAAACTTTGTCTCTGGTCTGTGGGTATTTTTTTTTTTTCCTTCAGTTCTGTGTTGGATTATTCACCGTTCCTACCACTTCAACTCTGCACTGGAACTAATTTGTTGTCCTTTGCTTACTTCTAAGATGGGGGAACTTCCTGTGGGGACCAGCACTTGAGCCCTGTGGTTGAGCTAATTGTCGCTTTGCTGCTAATTCCTTGGGGAAGGCTTTTTGTGCAGCTCAGGTTTTAATGGTTGACTTTATAGGTGTTTCTGGGACTTGTGAGATCTGGTGCACCTGGGTTGTATAGAAACTCTGGTCTGGGCCTGAGTCTTTTCAGCAAACTGCACCCCCTGCAGTTCTATATTCCTGACCAGTCTCTATTGAGTGGTCCTTCACTGATTGGGGTGCAGATCAGCTGTCCTTGCTGTGCCCCAGCGTTCTCCTGGTGGGCCCGTTTCCACCACCACCCATGCTCCAAACTTCCCGTGGGATGGGCTGTGCACAGGTCCCCTGCAGTGACTTGCCAACCTCTGAGTGGCTCCTTTTCTTCAGTTGTTGTGGCTTCTCACTTTTATGTGGGTCCACGGGAACCCTATTAGTGGTTTTGCTGGCCTGGGGGCCACCAAGGCCCTCTTCTCCCCTGCAACCCCAAGCAAGTCCATCCAAAGGGCACAGTTGCAGCTTTTGCCGGCTCCTGCTCCATGCGCTCAGCAGCTCCAGCCTTAAAGCAGCTGGGGCTCGAAATGGTCAGAGAGGTTCTTTCTCTCATCGTGGCTTCTCCCACCTTCATGCCCTCTGTAGGTCTCTCCTCCTCTTTCCCTGAGCTCTAGTGGCCCCAGCTTGGCTGTTGTTGCTTTTTAACAGTAGTAAATTGGTTGATTTGGGGAGAGAATGATGCTGGGGACCATCTACTCCACCATCTTGACCAGAAGCCTCTACCTTATGCTTTTTATATGTTATTAGCTCAGCTTTGCTTTAGTTAGGTCCCTCTTTTCATGGATACTCGTGTGTGTGTGTGTGTGTGTGTGTGTGTTTGTGTGTGTGTGTATATGTTATGTGAATTCTGCCCCTACTCTTAACTGAGTCCTTGTCCAATCTTGCCAGTATTGCATGAGACAGGTGCTATGGCCTGAATGTATCCCCCCAAATTTATATGTTGAAACTTAATCACCAAGGTGATAATATTAAGAGGTGGGACCTTTAGGAGGTGATTAAATCATGAAGACAGATCCCTTATGAATGGGATTTGTGACCTTATAAAAGACGTTGGGGGGAGCACACTAGTCCCTTTTGTCCTTCTGCCTCTGCCATGTGAGGACGCAGCAACATGGCACCATCCTGGAAGCAAAAAGCAAGCCTTCCCTTGATCTTGCCCATGCCTTGATCTTAGACTTCCCAGCCTGCAGAACTGTGAGAAAAAAAAATTCTATTATTTGTAAATTATCCAGTCTGTGGTATTTTGTTACAGCAGCACAAATGTATCAAGACAACAAGGCATCTGATGATTGGTCAAACATCTGGCTCCAGGGCTTTGGCCAACCCATGGCTTGGCTTCGTGGGACCAGAGGTTATCCTCTGGTCAATGCGCTGAGTCATGTGGAACTAGCATATTGACATACAAAGATACACAAAAGAGGTCATGGAAAAATAGAATTAAAAGATGATATGGGCTGGCCAGTTAGCTCAGTTGGTTAAAGTGGAGTGTTACAACACCAAGGGCAAGAATTTGGATCCCTACGTTGGCCGGCTGCAAAAAAGATAAAAAAGATAATGCAAATCTTTAAATGAACCTTTTGAAGTACCCTTGTATGCTTCAGGCACCAGCTAGGGTTGCATTCTTCAGTCTGCATGGATTGTGTGAGAGGGTTTCTGAGGCTTAGCTTGCTATTATAGCATGAATACATATTTGCTTTGATGGAGAAGGGGAAAGTATGAATTCACTGAGTTTCTTGGATCTATTGGTTGATATCTTTCATTGATTTTGGAAAACTCTCAACCATGCTCCTCAAATATTTTTTTCCCCATTATTTGCTTCTTCTCCTTCTGGGGCTCTAATTATATGTATGTTAGACCACTACATATTGTCCCACACTTCTTAAACACTCTGCTCTTTTTTCAAATTTTATTTTGTTAATCCTTTTTCCTCTTTGTTTTTTAGCTTGAATAATTTCTATTAACCAGTCTTCAAGACCCTTTCAGTCTGTTGATCCTTTCCTCTGTTGTATCTGATCTGTTGT
>NW_007727577.1:164067-166116 GCF_000696425.1 Galeopterus variegatus | reverse complement strand
GCTTCTTCTCCTTCTGGGGCTCTAATTATATGTATGTTAGACCACTACATATTGTCCCACACTTCTTAAACACTCTGCTCTTTTTTCAAATTTTATTTTGTTAATCCTTTTTCCTCTTTGTTTTTTAGCTTGAATAATTTCTATTAACCAGTCTTCAAGACCCTTTCAGTCTGTTGATCCTTTCCTCTGTTGTATCTGATCTGTTGTTAGGCCCATCAAATAACTCTTTGCATCTAATATTACAGGTTTTATCTTTAGAATTGCCATTTGGTTTGTAGTTTCCATCTCTCTGCTGGAATTCCCTATCCGTTCATGCAATGCTGTCTACCTTTTCCACTAGATCTTTTAAACACCTTTATTACAGTTAATTAAAGTTTTTGACTAATAATTCCAACATCTTAGCCATCTATGGGTCTACTTCTACTGATTATGGGTGTCATTTTCCTGCTTCTTTGCATATATTGTAATTTTTTATTTACCCCAGATGTCATGTGTAAAAACAAAAAAGTAGTGTGTAAAATAAATATATTTCTCCTGGAAAAAGAACGTGCCCTTTCCTCTATCAGGTCATTAGTGCGAGGGGATGAGTCAATTGAGTTGGGTCTGGGCTTTGGTGAAGATTTAGTTAGATTCACTTCACCTCTCACTTCAAATGTTTTGAAGTTAGGCTGAGGTCTTTCCCTTAAGTAAGTGCTTAGGAGAGAAGAGGATGGTATAAAAACAATGTGTATATATGAAAAAGGTAAGTGGTACATGCCTGTATGTAGATGGTGTGTCCAAGGACACTGAAGATGTGAAGATGATGTACAAAGGTGAGTGCTGTTAAACAGAATATTGTGACAGTGCAGAGATGGGTGGTAACTTTCAGAGGATCAAAGAATTAATCCTTGAAGCTTTAGATGTTATGGCTGGGAAGGGTGAGAATAGCAATGAAAACCATCCTGATGAGGGCTTTCTCTGTCTGAACCCCAATTATTTCAAAGACCCTGAAAAAACTCTCAGGACTCCAAATCTATTGGCCATAGATCACCACTGCTTTCACATATTAAAAAATGTTAATATCCCAGCCCTACTTCCAAACTCCAGTACATGCTGCATTGTCCCTGAGGGGAATTCACATTAGAAAACAGAAGCTTCGTTGGTCCTTGCCCTGATCTCTGTGTCCTAGCGTCACCTGTAAGGGGCGCTTCCACTAGCTAACCCAGTCAGCTCCCTGCCAGACTTCCCACAGAGATTTCTGGCTTTTATCAGCCCCTGAAAACTGTGGAAGCTGAGGGGGTGTGTATCTAGTAAAGTTGGAGCTCTATAATTTAGCAATTACTGTAACCCACACTTGTAATTTAGGGGGGTTCTTGTAATTCTTCTTTGTACTCTTTCTCTCTCTTTGAAAAAATGTGCAGCTTTAATAGCTTCCTCTTTAATGCTCCAAAGGCTGGTATTTGCCATCCCCCAGCCCCAGTCAGCTGCAGAGCACACAAAAGTGCACAGATTGTGTTTGTGCTGCTTTTCAGGGATTAAAAAGCTTAGTTTAAAGTTCAGCACCTCCAAAAGGAAATTGAACTTGCTCATTGCAATTGTGCGTGCATTCAAAGCTTTGAGTTCGTCATCGGCTGTGGACTGAAGCCTGCTGAGAGGTGAAATCTACGCACCTTCCCGGTCTCTGTTGCTGGGCCAGTCTCCTCACCGCTTCCTGAATGCACCGGTGTTATGTTTGCTCCTCTATCTTCATCATGCAGTTACCTGTTTGTTCATTTAAGAATTTGTTTTTGAGAACCTCCATGCACCATGCGCTATACTCACTACTGGAATCTAAGTCATAGAGGACAGGACTGCCTCTCTGAGAGTTTGTAGTCTGGTGAGAAAAACAGATGACTGTGTCATAACTATCAGAATATTACATGTTATGATAAAGTTGGCACAGAGGGCGATGGGGGCCCAGGGGGCAGTACCTAAATCACACTGAGTTGTAAGAAGAGATATAGGGGGCTGAGCCCGTGGCGCACTCGGGAGAGTGCGGCGCTGGGAGCGCAGCAGCACTCCCGCTGCGGG
>NW_007727577.1:161132-162890 GCF_000696425.1 Galeopterus variegatus | reverse complement strand
AAAGGGCACATAGTGCATTTGAGTCCATTTAAAATGAAATTCAAGAAGAGGTAAAATTAATCCATAGTGGTAAGAAGCAGACCTCTGGTTGTCTGTGGGGAGGTGAGGATTCAATGTAAAGGGCATGACAGAATGTTCCAGAAGGATGGAATGGTCTATTGGATTTCTGGTTGTGTAAGTTTACACATTTATCAGAACGTTGAATTTTGCACTTAAGATCTGTGTGCAGTCACCCCTCTGTATCCATGGGTTTCACATCTGTGGATTCAACCAACCTCAGATCTAAAATATTTTTAAAGATAATTACATCTGTAGTGAACATGTGCAGACTTTTTTCTTGGGGGTGTCATTAGTCCCTAAACAATAGAGTACAACAATTATTTACATTGTATTATGTATTATAGGTAATCTTGAGAGGGTTTAAAGTATTTGAGAGGATGTGGGTAAGTTTTTTGTTTGTTTTTTCGTTTTGGCAACTGGCCTGTCTGGGGATCTGAACCCCTGACCTTGGTGTTAACAGCACCATGCTCTACCAAGTGAGCTATCCAGTCAACCCCACCTCTCCTTTTTTTGTGTGTGTGAGCATAGGTTATATGCAAATCCTAGGCCATTTTATATCAGTGACTTGAGCATCCATGGGTTTTGGTATCTGCAGGAAGTCCTGGAACTGGTCTTCCACGGATATCGAGAGACAACTGTATTTCACTGCAGGTAAATTTTGCCTCGATAAAAACTAACCAACAAAACAAGGAAAAAACTGAATTTCTTTTTATAGGAGATTTTAATCCATTCATATTATTTGTGAGCATTGACATTGATATGTTTGAACTTACTTCTGCAACCTTGTTTTACTTTAAAAATATATTTAACATTCTTGTTATTTCTTATTTTTCTTAATAAGAATACTTAAAATGTTAATTCACTTCTAAATTCAACTTTGACGGCATCCTGTTGTTTTCTAAATAATCCGCAATAAGGCTTGATTTTTTCTTTTTGACCCAATCATTATTTAGGAGAGGNAAAAAAAAAAAAAGAAGAGATATAGGAACCAGGTTACGAGAGTTGAAAAGGGATTAGAGAGACCAAGCACTGGAAGCAGGAGCTGATGGAGTGCACAGAGACTTGTGGTAGAATGCTTGTAGAAGCTGTATTTAAAACAGAGACAGACCAGAAACAACTCAAATGTTCATCAGTGGGAGAATTTGTATGTATTCATACAACAAAATTCTACTTAGCAATTAAAAAATGAACTACTGATACACGTAACAACATATGCAATTCTTAAAAACATTGTGTTGAACAGAAAAGCTTATCATAAAGGGCACATAGTGCATTTGAGTCCATTTAAAATGAAATTCAAGAAGAGGTAAAATTAATACATAGTGGTAAGAAGCAGACCTCTGGTTGTCTGTGGGGAGGTGAGGATTCAATGTAAAGGGCATGATAGAATGTTCCAGAAGGATGGAATAGTCTATTGGATTTCTGGTTGTGTAGGTTTACACATTTATCAGAACGTTGAATTTTGCACTTAACATCTGTGTGCAGTCACCCCTCTGTATCCATGGGTTTCGCATCTGTGGATTCAACCAGCCTCAGATCTAAAATATTTTTAAAGATAATTACATCTGTAGTGAACATGTGCAGACTTTTTTCTTGGGGGTTGTCATTAGTTCCTAAACAATAGAGTACAACAATTGTTTACATTGTATTATGTATTATAGGTAATCTTGAGAGGGTTTAAAGTATTTGAGAGGATGT
>NW_007727577.1:158691-160016 GCF_000696425.1 Galeopterus variegatus | reverse complement strand
AGGGTTGTGATCCCGTTACCGGTCATGAAAAAAGACAAAAAGGAAAAAAAAAAAAAGAAAAGAGCCACACTGTGATCCAGTGTACAATCAGTTTTATAACTTCCCATGGATGTTTGAAAAGAGGGCATATTATGGCTGCAGGACATAAGTGTAAAATCAATCTATCCATTTGTCTATCTATTTATTAGTTATCTATCACTATGTAACAAATTCCTCCAACACACAGTGGCTTAAAACAACAGACCTTTCTTATCTCACAGTTTCTACAGGTCAGAAATTCAGAGGCAGCTTAGCTGAGTTTTTCTGGCTCAGGGTCTTGCATGAGGCGGTCAAGGTGTAGGCCAGGGCTGTGGTCCTCTGAAGGCTTGACTGGGGCTGGAGGGTCTGCCTCCCAGATGGCTCACGTGTGTGGCTGTTGGCTGGGGGCCTCAGTTCCTTGCCATGGGGACTCTTTTCACAACGTAACAAACTGGCTTCTTCAAAAGTGAGTGATCCAAGAGAAAGGCAGAAAGAGAAGCTGCAATGCTTTTATAACCTAACCTTGGTAGTGACATGCCATTCATTACTGCATATTCTGTTGGTCACACAGACTAGCTCGGTACAATGTGGGAGGGGAATTGACAAGGGTGTGAATACCAAGAGTCACAGATCATTGACGGTTATCTTGGAGGCTGGCTATCACAATCTTTTTATCTATCTATAGATATAGGTAGAAACATTTAACTTTGTGAGTTATTTTATTAGAATACAGCCAGGCCTCACTTCATGATGGGGATATGTTCTGAGAAATGCGTCATTAGGTGATTTTATCATGTGAACATCAGAGTGTACTTACACAAACCTAGGTAGTGTAGCCCACTACACACCTATGCTACATGGTACGGCCACTGTAATCTTATGGGACTACCACTGTACGTATTGTCATTGTTGAAATGTCACTATGCAGTGTGTCACTGTTTATTTCTCGTCCACTTGACTATCAAAGACTGAAAGGGATTGTTATTATCTAGTGATGCAAATGTAATTCCGCTAATTTTCTTTGAATTTTGGCTATTTTTCAATTATGTATAAAGATGCTCCAAAAAGTGCATGGAAAGATTAGTATTCTTTTAATTCTATTTTCCCACAAACTTTTTGAAGTACCTTCATATTTTGAGTCCATATTAATTTTCAGTGTGACATATCATGTTATGTTTTCATTGCGGATTCTGTCTTTTTCAATATAAAATAAGTTGATTCGGGGCCGGCCCGGTGGCGCACTGGAGAGTGCGCTGCTTGGGAGCGCGGCGGCGCTCCTGCCGAGGGTTCGGATCCCATGTGGAGAC
>NW_007727577.1:154815-157332 GCF_000696425.1 Galeopterus variegatus | reverse complement strand
AGAATGAAGATTTATCACTTGGGCTCTTTCCCCCACCTTCTCCTTCCCCTGTCTCCATCTTTCTAATACAATTACATATCAATTTTGTGTTAAATCATTCCATAGTGTTTACATTATTGTGAGCACCTGATAGGGACGTGGAAAATAAAACATTTAACTTTCACCACTGACATAAGTATTGTTATCATGGTTGCATTTCCTTTCTTGTGTAACTTTTAGTTCTTCTTAGAGTTAATGCATACCTTGGCTTTATAATAACTTCTTAGGGTTACTAATAGTTGATTCTGCGGTTTATTAGCTCACTGTCACGATTTCTTTCCAGGTTTCCTAACAGAACTATACGATGATGCTCAGTTCTATCTTCCACGTGATGAGTTACAGCAGACCCTTCATCAGTCTTCCCACCCCTGATGACAGATACCTCCCCAGTCCTCTCCGAGCTCTGGCTCCATTTGCTCCTCTCGTCCCCTAAGATTGCTGCACAGCTGCTGCCCACCAATGTCCTATCTTTACACTTGGACTGGATATGGAACTCTAGTTGAAAAGACTTTCTCTTGGAATGTTGAAGGCATCGTTCCATCGTCTTCTAGTTCCCCCATTGCTGTTGTAAAGTCTGGCGTCATTCCCGTCCTTTGCATATAACCTCTTTTTTCCCTCTAAAGTTTTTCAGACTTTTTCTCTAGCCCTGGAATTCAAAATATCATTATGATGTACCTTGATGTGGTCATTTGAAGTTCACTTTGCTGAGTCCTTTGTAGGTCCTTTTCTTGTGACTTGACCTGTGCTGACTTGGTCATCACTAACCCTTAGGTCCTTTCTGGTGGATAGCAGTAGCCACGAAAGAAGTCTGAGATCATGAGGGCTGGCAATTCCATCGCAATTATGCCACCAGATCATAATGAATGCAGACCTAGTACAAATTCTTCCATGTATACAAATGTTTATTAAACAAACACACACTAGCAACAGGCACAAAACAGTTCATACAATGGGTTCTGTAAGCTTGATGAATTCCCAGTGTCTGTCTCCTGGTTGCTCCAGCTACATCTTGTATGAATGGTTTGCTTGAATTAGACACACATTTCAGAGGCAGGATTCTGTGCCTGCTGGTCAGAATCAAGCAATCAGAAATCCTCTTAAGCCAATGGCTGGAGTCAAGACTCATTAAGGATGGCTTCAGGTGCCATCCTAAGGGTACAGATGACAGGCCTTGCCAGATTAAACAAGGGTAGGAAGAGTCTCTAAACAGCTTTAGCCAATCTATACATCTTGAATAACTTTAATTTCACTAGTGACAGTCCATTTCTAATAGGCTAATTAACAAGTCACTAGTTTCACCAAACAAATCCGTTCTGATATCCATTATGTTAATTAGCAAAATCTCAGTTGTTGATTGTGTTAAAATTTGTACCCATGATTTATTTTAATTAGGTATGGTAAGACACAGAGACATTGAAATTGATTGTTGTGAAGGAAGAAGTTTACACGCACAGATCCCTAGAAACAGGAGGCATAGCATGGCATACAGTGTCATGGGAAAGGACTAGGGTCAGAGGAGGCAGGAAGCAGAAAGGGCAGAGAATGACTCAGAGCCTTTATTGGGGTTCACGAAGGCAGGAATGGGCAAGGCAGGATAGGTACACTGAGTAATCTTAAGATCGGGCAGTTTGAATAATTTTGGCAGATTCTGGGCTATAGAGGGTGGTCTCTAGTTGTCCAGTACCTGGCCCAGGTGGGGCACATAGAATATTGGCTTTGTGTGTGAGTTTGAAAAGGAGATGGTTTGGGGTGTGGGCTCCAGATTGGTTGGCTTATATATCAGAGGTGCACTCACAGAGGAGTTGTTTGCTATTTCTAGGAATCAGCTTGCCCTGGCAGGAGCAGTCTCTCCAGGATCAAGACCCCAAATGCCAGAGCATCAAGAATACATAAAATAAGAATAAATTGCCAATACATTGACTGAGATGCCTTTAGTAGAAGGGCTTACAGTTGCCACCTTTGGAGTGTGACCCTTTCTGTTGTAAAGCTGGGTGACCACTCCCATAGGTCTGGGCAGTCCTACGGCAAAGTAGTTGACTGGCCCTAGAGTTAAAACTCGATATACTAGCATATACGTAGTGAGTGTATCCTGAATACACTGATGCATTTCAGAGTAGAGTACAGACATTATACCACCCTTTATTGGTTTTTTTAAAAAAAATTGAATCATAGTTGATTATACATATTTTTGGGTTCAATGTTGACATGTTGATCAAATCAATATTACTAGCATATATATTGTTACAAATTGTACTTATTCTTGATGCCCCTTGTCCAATCTCTCCCCATCCCCCTCTCGCTTCCCCCCTCTCCCCTTTAATCACCCTAGATTTCTTCTCTCCTTCTGAAAGAGTAATGGTTACTCTGTTGATTTGTTGCCCAAAAGATCTGTCCAATGCCGAGAGGTGTGTTCAAGTCCCCAATACTATCATAGAGCAGATGCTTCTTCTGTCACTCTGAAATGGGCTTTGTGGAGAG
>NW_007727577.1:132475-154259 GCF_000696425.1 Galeopterus variegatus | reverse complement strand
CAATGCTGAGAGGTGTGTTCAGGTCCCCCAATATTATCATAGAGCAGATGTTTCTTCTGTACAACATCCTTTTACCTACAGTACCAGTTCCTTGGTTCTGAAATGCTCTTGCATACATTATTTGATAATTTCTTGCCCTCCATTTTCTCTGTTCACTCTTTTGAAATTGCTATTAGCTGAACATCAATGTCATGGATTGACCATTTGTCTTGTCATTCCTTTCCCATATTCCATTTCTTTGTGTTTTTGTTGATTTTTAAAGGTATTTCCAATGACATCTTTGCACCCTTCTTTTTAAACATTTAAAATGTTCTACTGTCGGGGCTGGCCTGTGGCTCACTTGGGAGAGCGTGGTGCTGACAACACCAAGCCAAGGGTTGAGATCCCCTTACCGGTCATCTTTTTTAAAAACAAAAAAATGTCCTACTGTCATTTCTTTTAATTTCCAAAAGCATTTTCTGATCTTTTCTGATTTTTTTTCAAACTATCATCCTGTACTTGTTCTATAGATACACCATTTTCTCTTATCTCTCTAAAGATAGTGATTTTAAAGTTTCTTTTTCTTTTTTGGCAGGTGGAGATAGTACATTTAACCCAACAATACTGGTAATTGAATTAAGTGGAAATGATTTAAATAATCAGATTAAAAGGCTGGGATTATCAGATTGGATTAAAAAAAAAAGCAAGACCCAACTATCCAACTGTGTGCTGTCTATAAGAAACCCACTTTAAATGTAAGAAATTAAATAGGTTAAATGTAAAAAAAAAAAAAAAAAAAACCAAAAGTGGAAAAAGACATACCATGAAAATATTAATGCAAAAAAGTAGACTTCAGAACAAAGCATAATATCAGGGATAGAGACATTACATAATGACAAAGCAGTTAATTCATTAGCAATCCTAAGTGTATATGCACGTAATAACAGTTTCAAAATACGTGAAGCAAAAGCTGATAGACTGAATCGAAAAATCAACAAACTCACAATTATAGCTGGAGATTTAACATACATCTTTTAATAAAGATGAGTTAAGCATAAAATACTTTACTAAGGTTGTAGAAGATCTGAATAAAACAGTTAAAAATCTTGATCTTGGGGCCGGCCTGGTGGCGCACTGGATAGTGCGCCGCTTGGGAAGCGCGGCGGCGCTNAAAAAAAAAAAAAAAAAAAAAAAAAATCTTGATCTAAGGATTGGTGCTACTGCATTTAACGATTAGAGAATATACATTCTTTACAGAACATTTATAAAAACTGACATGTACAAGATCACAAAGCAAGTGCCAACAAATACCAAAAAACTGATATGATAAAGATTGTGCTCTCTGAGTACAATGTAAGAAAGTCAAATGCAAATAAAAAAATTTAATTGGAATACTGTGTATGCTTGGAAATTAAAATAAATAGTATCTATGTAATTAGTGATTAAAAGAAGAAGTAATTTAAATAATAAATAAATAATAAGTGTAAAGAGTAAATTTATATAATATTAAATATTGGTAAATATTTATAATTAAGTGACTTTAAAAATATAACTTAAGGGCCGGCCCGGTGGCGCACTGGAGAGTGCGCTGCTTGGGAGCATGGTGGCGCTCCCGCCGAGGGTTTGGATCCCATGTGGAGACCGGTTCCCGCTCACTGGCTGAGCGCAGTGCGGGCGCAACACCGAGGGTTGCGATCCTGTTGCCGGTCCCCGGTATGGGCGTGACACCGAGGGTTGCGATCCCGTTACCGGTCAGTAAAAAAGAGAGAAAAAGGAAAAAAAAAAAAGAAAGTATTAATAATAAGGTAGTTATCACGAGTATTGAGTATTTATCAGGCACATCCCAAGCATTTAGTTTACATAATTGGATCCAATCCTAATAACAAACCCTCCATGGTAGGAGTTTTAATATCATACCCATTCTGCAGATGAGAAAGCTAAGACTCAAAGAAGTCAAGTAACTTATACAAGGCCACACAGCCTGTAAGTGAGGGAGTCAGAATCAGAACCTGAGATTGCCTGACATCCAAGCCTGTGATGTCCTTCTAGCAACGGAGACGGCATCAAGGGCTGTGTGTGAGTTACTTCTTCTGTAAGTTAGAATCGGCTCACGGTCATCCCTCTGCAAATGTCACTCTCAGTTGAAGGAAATGGTGGCTCCAGGAAATGTGTATAACCTTGGGTATATCAAGGACATAAGTCTGGCAGGTGAAGATCATGTGCCTTGTATGTCTCATCAGGAAAAAGGTTGAGAACCAATGGCTTTGTGAAGAGGTAAGTAAGATGGATCCTGGGGAAATGATGTCCGAGTGAGGCTGCTTTGGCACACTCCTGTTAGATTTTTAGTCTCCTCTCTCTTCTGCTCCATGTCCTGTGGAACTTCCCCAAAGTGCCTCCCCAGGTGTCCCCAGGGCCTTCTGCTACTGTATGACTCTGTGAATCCCTGGCTCCAGAAATGTCCCAGAAATGCCCCATGTAATCTGAATCCTAGGGACAGCCTCCTGCTATGGAGTTCCAGAAGCCTTCTCATTTAAAATAACCTGAACAGCTGCTAACTTTATTCCTTCTGATCTAGTCTCTCCAGGGGCAGCCAGAGGGAAATTTCTGAAGGTCAGGCTGACATTGTCACTCACCTTGAGATTCCTCAATATCTCCCCTCATCCTGGCTACGTAATTCAAATGCCTCTTGCATCTGCCGTCCTCTTACTTCTCCAGGTTAGGCTCTTTCCAGTGACTCCTCACTCTACTCTCCAGCTATCTTCAGCCACTAGCATTTCTCATAATGCCCTGGGTGCCTCCCAACTCTGGGGAAGAAGATATAACAACTATACTTCCATGAAGTTGTTACAACAAGCAAACGGAAAGGACATTCTTGGGGGGGAGGGGAGAGAGGGAGGAGGGAGGGAGGTGTCGGTGACGGGCCATAATAATCATATACAGTGTATATTGACAAAATAAAAAAAATAAAAATAAAAATAAAAATAAAAAAAAAAAGAAAAAAAGAAAGATTAAAAATGACAAAGATAAGGGCTGGCTGGTTAGCTCAGTGGTCAGAGCACAGTGCTGATAACACCAAGGTCCAGGGTTTAGATCCCTGTACAGACCAGCCACCAGCAGCAACCGCAACAGAAAGACAGAAATAAACATCCAACTAAAACAATTTGAAAAAAAAATCAAGTAAAAATGTGCAAAGATAAAATAATAAAGATGAGAAGACACACTAATAAAATAGAAAACAAAGAAACAAACAAAACCAAAAGCTGGTGCCTCGTGAAGATTTATAAAATAGATAAACTCTTGGAAAGATGGATCACTGCAGAAAAGGAAAAGGTATTAATACACAATATTAGGAAAGAAAAGGGGGAATATCTATAGACAAATCTTTTTAAAACATAAATTTGGATAAAATAATTTCCAAAGAAAAAAATATATTATATATGTATTATAGATATATTACTATTATCTTATACATATGTAGTTATATATCTTCTTAAAATGTGTTCATGAGGAATAGAATTAAAATCGTTAAAGGAATTGAATTACATGTTTAAAATCTATCTATCAGAATTCCATTAAGTCCAGATGGTTTTATAAGGTATGTTATTCCAAGGCTTTAAGAAACAGATAATTCTTATTTTATTTCAACTGTTCCAGACTGGAGAAGAGGGAAATTTTCCCAACTCATTCTATGAGGTTGGTTTAATCCAGAGTCCAAGACCAGAAAAAGGACAGTATAAAAAGGGAAATCATAAGCCTATTTCACTTCTGAAACTAGAAGCAAAATTCTAAAGAAAATATTAGCAAACCACATCCAGCAAACTATTTAAATAAACAAGCATGCAGACAAATAAAACCAGTGTGATCAAGTAAGATTTATTGCAAGAAAGGGTAGTTTCTCATTAGAAAATCTTTAAATGTAATTAATCACATTAACATTAAACTTTTTAAAAGAAATTATGAGAAGGAAAAGAAAAAATAAATATATACTGTTTCATATTTACCACTTCCAGTGCTTTTCATTTCTTTCTATGGGTTTGAGTTACCATCTGGTGTCACTTTGTTTTACCCAACTGGTTCTCAACCAGGGCAAGTTTCTCTCAAGGGGACATTTGGTGATGTCTGGAGACATTTTTGTTGTAACTTGGGGGCTGCTAAACCTTAATCTGTTGGGGGTACTTAATCTGTTTTAAACCTTAATCTGTTGGGGGTACTTCTGGCTATGTTGGTATGGTGAATTCTCTCCACAAAAAAACAAGTATTAAACTGGACAGACTTGTTTAAAATCACCCTTTGCGGGGCCAGATTAAGGTACATCCTCCTCTCATGGATGGAGGCCAGAGCTGCTGCTAAACATCAGGCGGTGCACAAGACAGCCACCCCGACAAAGAATGATCTGCCCTACACACCAGCAACACTGTGGCTGAGAAATTCTGTTTAGTCTGAAGGACTTCCTTAAACATTTCTCGTAGGGCAGATCTGCTAGCAATGAATTTTGCAGTTTTGTTTACTTGAAAACGTGTTTATTTTGTCTTCATTTTTGAAGAATAGTTTCACTGGATATATGAGTATAATTATTGGTTGACAGATATTTTTCTTT
Organism: Galeopterus variegatus; assembly: GCF_000696425.1. Lineage (NCBI taxonomy): Eukaryota > Metazoa > Chordata > Mammalia > Dermoptera > Cynocephalidae > Galeopterus > Galeopterus variegatus. Next base: position 149,683 of record NW_007727577.1, on the reverse strand, counting down.
CAGCGCCTTTGGGCCTCCAGTTATTTCGGACGAGAATCAATTGTAACATCATTGCTCCCCTGTATGTGATGAGTCATTTTTCTTTTACTGCTTTCAAGATATTCTCTTTGTGTTTGGCTTTCAGCAGTTCAACTGTGATGTGTCTAGGTGTGGATCACTTTGTGTTCACCCTACCTGGGGTTTGTTGAATTTCTGGAATGTGTAGATTAATGGGATTTTGTTGTGGTTGTTGTCATGGATGCTAATAAAATTTGGGAAGTTTTCAGATATAATTTCTTCAAATATTTTTATGCCCTTTATTCCTTTCCTCTCCTTCTGGAACTCTCATTCCACGTGTGTTGGTTTGCTTGATGTCATCTTATGTCTCTGAAGCTCTGATCATTTTCTTCAATATTTTTTTTCTTTCTGTTCTTAAGATTGATCTATTTTTGAGTTATTGTATGTTTTTCCTCTTCTATCTCAAATCTGTGGTTGATCTTGTGAATTTTTCATTTCAGTTATTCTACTTTTAATCTCTAGAATTATAGAGTTCCTATTTCTCTATTGAGATTCCCTATTTGTTGAGTCATTATCACCAATCATCATGTTTTCCTTAATTCTTTGGACATAGATTCCTTTAGTTCTTTTTTTCTTTTTATTCTCTCTCTCTCTCTCTCTTTTTGGTGGCTGGTCAGTATAGGAATCAAACCCCAGATCTTGGTGTTATCAGCACTGCACTCTAACCAACTGAGCTAACCAGACAGCACTTCATTTTTTTTTTTAAAGATGACCGGTAAGGGGATCTTAACCCTTGACTTGGTGTTGTCAGCACCACGCTCAGCCAGTGAGCGAACTGGCCATCCCTACATGGGATCTGAACCCAGGGCCTTGGTGTTATCAGCACCACACTCCCCCGAGTGAGCCACGGGCCGGCCCGCAGCACTTCATTTTTTTATAGTGGTAAAATATATATAATATACAATTTGCCATCTTAACAATTTCTAAGTTCTTTAGTTCTTTGAACATATTTAAAATAGCTACTTTGAAATCTTTACTAAATCCAACATCGGGGTCCACTCAGAGTCAATTACTATAGACAGTTCTTTCCAGGCATGGGTCACACTGTCTCATAATTTTTCGTCAAAAATTGGCCGTTTAAAATAATATATCACAGTAGCTCTGGATTACATTTATTTTTCTGAGGTTGTTTTTCCTTTCCTGGACTTTCGCTGTGGGATCTGTCTCGTCTGTGGTATGTGACTGCTGATGTCTTTGCTCAGATTCTTAAATTTCTGTCTTTCTATGGATCCCCTGAGTCTGTGTTGCTTAATGGACAGCCAATGACTTGGGCAGGGTTTGTGCCCAAGTCAAATACCTTGAGCCCTAAGTCTTCCTCCCTCTGTGAGTGGGTTTGGGAGTGCATTCAAAGCCAAGTGTTGGCTTTCTCTCTATGCTGGGCTCTTTCAGGTCTCCCTCATGAATGCACATGTTCCCTACTCAGCCCAGTATTTATGGAAAGCTTATTTCAGCCCTTCTAGTGTTCTCTTATTTTCACGATCTCCCTGTGAAATTTATGGTTGGTTTGCTGCTTGCCCGAGTTTGGAATGCAAACTTGAGTTTATGACACTGTGGATTTTCCCACTTTGTTCCATACTGAGTTCACCACTTCTTGCTGGGAAAACTGTATGTTTTCCCCTTTTCCCTAATCAAGTCAGCCCCTTCTGGCTGCAACAGCTGTTCTTGCTTAACTAGCTTGGGAAGGATAGGGGCACCCCTAGAACAGAAGACCGCAGACCCTTTTATTCTTACCAGAAGCCCTAGCAGTGTTTCAAGAACAAGAGCTTCTCAATTCATTGTCTGCTTTTGGTTGATTCCCAGGGCCCCGCAAAGGGTGATTTTAAACAAGTCTGTCCAGTTTAATACTTGTTTTTTTGTGGAGAGAATTCACCATACCAACATAGCCAGAAGTACCCCCAACAGATTAAGGTTTAAAAACCATATAACTGGACAACCTCAACAGACATGAAAAAGGGATATGATAAAATTCAGTGACCACTTATGAATAATAATAAAAAAACTTAATCTAATAATAATGGTCGTCTGTCAACACTGACAGCAAGCATTGTACTTAGTGATGAAATGTTAATTCTTTCTCTTTAAAGTAGGAAACAAAACCAAGAAACCACTCTGGGTGTTCCGAGCCAAAAGGGATTTAACAAAGAAAATTAGGTACTTATAGAATTAACTGAAGGCTTGTTACAGGGCACACTCCCCAAAATTGATACCAAACTCACGGGTCTGGCTACCTGCCCCCAGACAAAAGCAAACCACTCAGAAGTCAAATGGTGGTGAAAATGGAAGCCAGCTTATATTCAGGAATCTCGGTGACCTGAGGAGAGATGTTGGGCTGACCCATCTCTCTGGTAAACCTAAAGGACAATGGCCAGGCTAAAGCCATCTCCAAGACTCAGGTATATTGAGGGGTTTTTAAAGAGGGGGCTGAGGGAATGGGACATAGGAAGTGAAAAACAAGAGAGAAGGAGACGTGAACTATGGGAGGTCCGTGTCTACGAGTCAAGTACAAGGTCTCGCCAAGTCCTCGTCTGGTTCTATTCTTATCTTCGCTGTTATCTCAGGACCCTGCAAGATTTTGATTTGCTCCAGAGTAGAATCATCTTTCCTGCAAAGTCTTTTGTGTAGTTCCGCTCTGCAGAGCTCCAGTTGACTTGGCTGGTGCCTAAGGTCAGCTTCCATTCATTTGGCCTTAATCACTTCTCAAAACTCTACAAGTCTCAAAGAAATAACGTTAGCTTTGCAAAGTACTGATTAGCTTCTCAGCCTTGTTCTCCTATTTAGCAAGCAAGATAAGAAAGTCAGGGGATGGGAAGAAAGAGTGGAGAGAAAAAATTGTCCCCAGCAGCCCAAGCAGTTTTAGGTCCCAACATGGCTTCAGTCCTGCTCAGTCCAACAGTAGACATGAGAGTGCATCCTTAGGTCACAGCACCGCAGGTATGATCCAGAGGTTCTAAAATGACTGCTAACATCATTACTGCTTCACACTTACGAAGCTGGAATCTAAACAGTGAAAGGTGGAGGCCAAACACTAAGACATATTATAGCTCACTCACAGACCACTCCACTGCAGGAAAGAGTTAGGCCTCCCACGTCCCCTCACCTTCCAAATGTTACAGGAGTGCATCTATTGGCAGACCCTGAATTACAGCTGGTATCCTATAAAAGCAAAACAGTCTGGCAAGTATGGTATGTAGCCTTCTAGCTCCCATGATACAGAGTGGAGGAAACAGATGCCCAATGCCATAGAGAATATCTAGCACAAACATGCAGAAAAAAATTATTTTCTGGTCTTTGGAGATCACAGGATCTACGTTAGCTCCAAACCCACATTGAATTTCTCTAGGTCCCCAGCTTAGGTGAAGCAGGGAAAATCACCTGTGAGCATTTGTATTAATCATGGTTCTCCAGAGAAATAGACAGAAATATGTACATCTATAGATCTACTAATGGTTCTGCAGATGCAGACATAAAGAGACCTACTGCAAGGGATTGGCTCATGGGATTACAGAGGCTGAGAAGTCCCAAGATTTGCAGCTGGAAAGTTGGAGACCCAGGAGAGCTGATGGTGTGATTCCAGTTTGAATTGGAAGGCCTGAGAACCAGGACAGCCAGTGGTACAAGTTCCAGTCTGAAAAGTGGCACTCTCAGGACACAGAAGAGCTGATGTCAGCTCAAGTCCAAAAGCAGCAAAAGGCTGAGATCCCAGTTCGATGGCTGTAAGGAAGAAGGAACTTATCCTCGCTAGGGGGAGGGTCCGCTTTTTTCTGTGCAGGCCTTCAACTGATGGGATGAGGCCCACCCACGTTAGAGAGGGCATCTGCTTTACGCAGTTTACTGATTTAAATGCTGATCTCATCCAAAACACCCTCACAGGAACACCCAGGACAATGTTTGATGAAATATCTGGGCATCTTCTGGCCCAATCAAGTTGACACATGAAATTAACCGTCACATTCACAAGATGTCTGGCATTTTATGGTCAGTGCTTTGAAACTTTCTAGATCTGGGAAAAAAAATCCCTAATAAACAAACAAAAAAGACCTCGAAGCTAAGCATGATGTTAGACTCTGGAATTCTGACCAACATTCTTGTCAAGAAGGAAAAATGACACGGGCACTTCATGACAGAGGAGGCGGGTATTACAGGAACCTCCTCTTTCTTCCTTCCCTACCCCAGCCTGGTGACTCTGTGGCTTCTGCCCGCAGCCCCAGACCTGCTCCACTGAGTGACAAAAGCCACCTAGGAAGTGGCCACTGACATCCGAGCACTTTAAAGCTCAGGCTAAAGACTCCCTCTCTTGAATTTCAAGTTCAGCCTCACATTTCTCCTTACAAGCCTTATTTTTATTTGGCCAGATTTCAGTGGTAGTGGCCCCTCTGTCTCCAGCTCCCAGCTGGAGAGGCAGTAAAAAGTGGCTTCTGCAAAATATTTTGGAGGGGGACAATCTGCCTTTAGCAGACTAAGGCTCTTCTTGCAATGCTCAGACTCAGTGTTATGGACAGAATGAATCCGGGAGGCTCTGTGAGCCACAAAAGGCCCTCTGTGGTCTCCCAGGGGCTCCGAGCCGAGCAGCCATCTGGAATGTGTGAAATGGATGTCAGTCCCTTCCTGCAGTGAGAGAAGATGGCACCTGGGCCAGGGCCTTCCTTTCCTCCCTTCCTCCACGTGGAGGCAATACCCAGTCTCTTCACCCCGCCTCTCCTCGTCTGTAATGGTGCCAGGGGCTTTAAATCTTGCAGAGGCCACATCTGCTGCCTGCAGGTAAACCTCCCAGGCTGAGCGCGCTGCGCACACCTCCACGACTGGGGGAGAGATGAGAGCCCATTTCCAGCAGCATCCCTCTTCCCAGCCATTTGCATTGCACAACCTCTCCCTCCACCCCTTCCCATCACCCACATGGATTTTCACATAATTAATTAATATTGCATTCATCAGAGCTTAATTCATGTTCTTGTAATATACAGGATTTAAAAAAAAAATCTTACCAAGAGAGCCGTAATAGGCTCTGGCTTTTCTGGTCTGGGAGTGAATAAAATGAGCTCCCATGAAAATACTGAATGGCTTCCCACAGTCTCCCCGCCTCGGGGTGCAGGAATGCTTGCCGTGGTGAGCTTCCCGGTGCCCAGGATGCTGCAGCCTCCCTCCCGGAGGGGCGGCCACGCTGGGGCGCTGGCTGGAGCCCTGGCTGGAGATGTGTCCAGCAGTGGCAGAGGCTCTGCGGGTGCTCGTTTCTGGGTGGATCTGAGCCGAGGGTCGGGCTTCCTGCAGAATGCCAACAGCAGGCATGGCAAGGGGTCCTTCCCTCCCTGGGCCCGTTTATTTCTTAACCACCATCTATGCAGCACCGCACTGCAGTATGAGGGGTCCTCCATGGCGGTCACCCTAGAGAACAATGGGCAAAGGAGAGGTGGTCCCTCGGGTATACATGTTGCTCTCTGATTGGAGGGATATGAACTCAGTGAACAGACCAGCGTGGTGGGGCTGGGCTGTCTAGGACAGTTGTGCATGGAGATATTTGTGGCCAGAGGTTCCATCTGTGCACCCAGGGGGCAGCGTCTGAGGGCCGGGGCACTAACACTTGGCCTCCGCTTTGCTCAGAGCCTGGACAATGCACAGGGGGCTGTGCCACCCGTCTTGTGGGTGGGAAACTCGAGAGGCCAGTCTAGGGTTCTTGTTTCAGCCAAACCTCTCCCTTGGTGTGCTCCATGCCCAAGCCCATCTTGTCCCAAGCACAGCCCCAGGGCCCTCATCCCTGCTTCAGAACAAAGCGCGATTATTTATTTTGGAAAAGGAAGAACAAAGGTGGCGGTGGGGGGCATCCAGAGGGGCCACTCAGCGAGAGGCAGGTGCACCGGGCAGATGCCAAGTGCCAGGGGGTGCGGGGAGGCAGGCGGGGAGCGAACGCCAAGGCGCCTGCCTTTGTTTACCCCTCTGCTCCTCTCTGGGATCTAATATGGCTGCAGAGGATTTTTTTTCCCTCCTCCTCCCACCTCCCTTTTTAAGTTCTTCCCTTTGGCAAGGGGTCTTGTCCAGCCGGGTGCCATCTCTCTCTCGTGCCTTGTTCCAGGCGATCGACTGGGTGGGAGAAACCTGGCAGGTGCTCAGGGCCACACCCTCCTTCCCGGCGTGGCGTCTGCATGTGCCACGCAGTCATGGTGACGCCTGAGTGGCTGTGCCAGGTGCTGGCAGCTCCCCTCTCTCCGCCCCTTCCCCTCACTCTCCCCCTTCTTCTGCCTGGCCTGTGGCCTGGAAGCTTCCCAGAATGGGGTGGGGGCACTAAGGGAGAGAGGGGAGAAGGGGGCAGAGCCATGTTTCGGGGAAGGGACCCGCCACACCCCGATGGTGGCAGCAGCTGCCAGGAGGCGGGACAGGCAGGGTCACCTGGCGTCCCTCCAGGCTGCGAGCGAGGGCCAGGGACGGTGCCTGCAGCGTGTGCCAGCCCATGCATCCTCTGGAAGGGCAGCTGGAGCAGTAGCCGAGAGCCTTGCGGGAGCAGGCAGGGACTCGTAGGGGCATTCGCATGCCCGCCCTCCAACTTGGTGCGGAGCTTGAGATGTCCAAGCGGTGACACGCCTGCCGGGCCAGGCTGTGCTGCGCACGCAGAAGGACGGCTGTGCAGGCGACCTTTTCGGAGGCGCTGCCATGACTGGGAAGTGGGTCCCTCCCTCCTTTTCTCTCTGCTGCCTGGTAGGATTAGGCTAGGCAAGAAAGCCAGGGTCCCCACCCCCTCCTGGCCCAGAGCTCTTCATGGTGACGGTATCGCCAGCCCTGGAAGGCTATGCTGTCAGGTGTCTGCCTGACATCATTAGGGGGGCTGTCTGTCTCTCTGTCCACCGCTGGCAGGGCCCGGCTGGAAGCAAAGGAGACAGAAGAGGAAGATGTTTTCAGGAGAGTGGGTGATATGACCTGACACTTGTCAGGGAGGCGATGGCCTCCTGCTTGCGTCCCCCCGGGGAAGAGCAACTATTACTCCCGGAGCCCCTCAGTGCTCAGGATGGCTGCTAATGAGCCCGCTAAGGGGCTGCCCCGGTGGACTGGGCAGGAGAGTGGGCGCGCCCCTGCCTGTCAGGCCCTGCAGAGCCTCCTCCGGCCACCTCTTGATGTCTATAACATTGACCCTGGAAATCACCTTCTTGCCTCTCTCATCAGGATAGTGGTACGTCTGGAACTTTCTGGAATGTTCTTTCTGCCTTTGAAGCATTTTATTTATTATTTAAAAATCATCCTCAGGCGTATTTATCCTTAAAGAAAAAAAAGCCAATAGCCAGAACCAGGTGTCCTTCCAGGAGAGCTCTGGGCACTACCTACCATGGGTTCTCAGGCAACCCTCCTCTTCCCTGGGAAGTGGGGGCTTTGACTTTTGCAGAAGGAACCTGTTATGGGCTGAATTGTGTCATCCCCGAATCTGTATGTGAAATCTCTAACCCCCCAGTACCTCAGGATACGACAGTATTTAGAGATAGAGCCTTTGCAGAAGTAATTAAGGTAAAGTGAGGTCCTTAGGGTGGACCAGTGACTGGTGTCCTTATAACAAGACACACAGACACACGGAAGGACAACCATCTCTAAGGCAAAGGAGAGAGACCTCAGAAGCAACCAGCGTTGGCAACACCTTGATCTTAGACTTTGGCCTCCAGAACTGTGATGAGATACATTTCTGTTCTTTGGGTACCCAGACCGTAGTGCTTTGTTCTGGCAACCCTAGCAAACGAACACAGTATCTGTTGCACAAAATGAATCCAAACGTATTCCTAAAGATAATTTCCATGTCCCTAAAAACGTGTGCTCTGAGAGGAGGGCACACGCGACAGACGTTTGTGCTGGAATTCTCCAAGAAGTTTTCATTACAGGTTTCCACGCTCTAAGCCACCCCGTGTAACACCCCCCCAGCAATTATATTTTCTTAAAATACGTTCTTTTGAAAAGGTATTTACACAACAGATCAACATTTAAATACAGTTTAAAAAGCAATTGTGAGCACGTTCACCTGTCAGAGTAGAAAGGTTTTGCTTGTGTGTTTCCAGCTGGTTGAGTAAATCAACTGCTTGGGTGTCGTATTTTTAAAAAATCTGCCCCCCTACTGTAATTATGTATTTGCCTTTATGATAATGTCACATCACTCTCACTTTTAGCTACTAATAAGGATTAAGTTATTCTAAGAAAAGAATAGAGATATGAATTTAGACCCTGTTTCCCACCCACCCATCCCCACAAATTTCCCTAAAAGCAAACGCAGGCAGAGAAAAATGCTAAATTTACTTCTTCGTAATGACTTTTTCAGGTAAAGGAGAAAGCATTTCAAATTGGAGCCTAAATTCAAACCAGTTTGGGGCCAGGGGGAATGTGAGTGAAGGCTTCCTGAGGGAGTTTGGGAAGAACTAGTTGTGCATATCACAGAAAAAAGTCTGTGACTGATGTCCAGTCCCCAGGCAGGCCAGGGGGTGGCAGCTGATGGGCCAGGCGTGGGTTCACCTGACAACAGTCTGAGGCCTGGGCAGAGAATGTCCCCCTGGACCATTGCACCAGCCAAGTGTCTCTGAGGACCTCTGGGTGCTGCTGCAATTCTTCCGAAAATAAAACTAACCATAATAAAAACCAGATCACACATATCATTAGCCATTAGGGAAATGTAAATCAAGACCACAATGAAAACAGAAACAAAAACAAAACAAAACAACCCACAATGAGGTACCACTTCACACCTACTAGGATGGCTGAGAGAAGGGTTCTGTGCAGAGACTCCAGCAGGCTGGTCACCAGAACCAGCGAGGTGCTTCAACATGCAGATTCCCGGGCCCCACCCCTGCCTGCTAAACACGACCACCAAGGTAGAGCCCCAAAGCTGTTTCTAGAAGTTTCTTTGGTGGCTCCTGCACAGCCTGGTTACAGGGAGGAAAGAGGATGAACTAGACTGGGGAGAAGGCACTGACACCATGCTTGCCTGGGACGTCCCCAAGAAACACCTGGCTGGCTTGGCTGTTTCGGAAGGAGGGTTAAGGAGGCCTGGCTTGCCTGAGAAAACCAAGGTTTCCACACTTCTGTCGTTGGACGATGGCTAGTCCCAAAAGGCAGGGACTTTCATCAGCAAAGAGTAAACCAAAATTTATCCCCTGCACACAAAACTCCTTGGGCTGAGGGCACAGCTGAAAGGTGGAGGTTCAGAGCTCCCTTTGAACTCACCCCTCTCCATGCCCCGACTGCTCCTTTTCCAGGGTCTGAACCACACAGCCCAGAAAAGCATTGTCTGGAGGGCTGGGCCTTCGAGGTCCGCTTGGTCTCTTTGGTAGAAAATAAGAAGGCCATGTCCTTGCCTGGGGATGCTGTTCATCTCCCCCGGGAAGGGTGGGGATGAGACGGAGGGGAGCCACCTGTCACTTGGGGAGTGCAGCTTGGGGATGGTGGTGTTGGTGACAGCCCTCAAACCCTCATCCCTGGGTTCCAGTAGAGCCCAAGGAGGTGTGTGACCAAGGGGGCCTTTCTGTTGTATACAGCATCTTTACATTAACCCGTTGAGGGGAAATTTTAATTTGGAATAAATCTGCATTACAGTGGAAGTTCAACTGCCCTAGTGGCTATAAAAATTAATTTCTCATCCTAAACATTATTGTAGCTTTTAAAGTGAATTGACTTGTGGTTGGGTTCCTCGTTGGGGCCATTACTAGTCATTAGTGTAATCAAACAGCGTCACCTACTGTGTTTCCCCTTCTGCTTCCAGCCCTCCCCTGGCCCCCACCAGTGTCTTGTCAGGAACTGGATTCTCTGAAGTCATCAGAATTTAAATGAGATATGACGGGTGGAAACAGCCTGCTGAGTCCATGGCTAAGAAAGATGTTTTCTTTCTATTCCTGAATGGTCCATTTTACTCATTGTTCTTTCTTTTTCTTTCAAAGTACTGTGTATTCTTGAGAACATCATGATAATTTTCCTCTTGAAGGGACCTGCTGAGCGGGTAAGAGCTTTGACATCTGTTTAGAGGGAGGGCGCCTTGACCTGGGATTCAAGGGGGGCTTCTGAAGGTTCGGAACTACCTGCAACTGTCTAGAAAACGTTGCATCTATAGGCACGGATGGGCACTTACTTTCACCTTAAGAAGTGGGTCAGTAGGTTTGAGTGGATGTTCAAGGGGAATGTCCCCAATAATAGTAGCTAACATTTATTGAGAAGCAATGTAGACTAGACTGGCTGAGGTCCCTACCCTGGCATTCAGGAACCTATTGGGGTCTGTGGAGAGAATTCAGAAAGTCTGGAAACTTGGATGAGACAAATTTACATTTTTATTTTCAGAAATCTTGTACTAAAATTTAGTATTTCCTTTAATTATAAATGAAGTCGATACAACACAGTACATGCATAGCTATTTCTCCATCACATTAAAGTCATTGCAGGGCCGGCCCGGTGGCGCACTGGAGAGTGCGCCGCTTGGGAGTGCGGTGGCGCTCCCGCCGAGGGTTCGGATCCCATGTGGAGACCGGTTCCCGCTCACTGGCTGAACGCGGTGCGGGCGCAACACCGAGGGTTGCGATCCCGTTGCCGGTCCCCAGTACGGGCGTGACACCGAGGGTTGCGATCCCGTTACCGGTCAGTAAAAAAGACAAAAAGGAAAAAAAAAAAAGTCATTGCAGGTATTGTGAAATATTCTTTATATTCATTATTACTTAGAAATAAGTCATTGGTTGGTTATTAAACCAGCAACTGTGCTTTATTTAATGCATTAGTAAAGAAGCATCTATAAGAGGGGTCTTCAAAAAGTTTATGGAAAATGCATATCATGAAAATGCTGTGCATGGATTTCAAAATTTTTTGTGCCCAAATAAACTCGTACTAACTTGTTATTACACGTCTGAACAGGATCTAGTTTGAGGCACTAAGAAGGATAAGACATCAGTTTGAAAAGAGCTGCTATCAGAGCAACAGGAATTCTGCTAAAACTGAAGCAAGGACAGATTTATGGTGAAGCTTGGGTGGAAGAAAGGTGAAATTATTGGTGCTTTATGAAAAGTTTATGGGGACAATGCTCCAAGGAAATCAGCAGTTTACAAAAGAATAACGTGCTTTAAAAATGGACGAGATAGGGGCCGGCCCGGTGGCGCACTGGAGAGTGCGCCGCTTGGGAGTGTGGCGGCGCTCCTGCCGAGGGTTCGGATCCCATGTGGAGATTGGTTCCCGCTCACTGGCTGAGCGCGGTGCGGGCGCAACAACGAGGGTTGCGATCCTGTTGCCGGTCCCCGGTACAGGCGCGACACCAAGGGAAGCTTCAGCAGAGGGTCTTTCTCCATCAAGACCATGATCCTACTCATCAAACAAGGTCAATCTTGTTAGCGTTTCGATGGGAAATCATTAGGCATCCACCCTACAGTCCTGATTTGGTTCCTTCTGACTTATTTTTGTTTCCCAATATTAAAAAATCTTTTTTTGTGTGTGTCCTTTTTGAGACCAGCCGCACCGCACTCAGCCAGTGAGCGCTGTGAGCGCACCGGTCATCCCTATATAGGATCCGAAACTGCGGCGGGAGCGCTGCTGTGCTCCCAGCACCGCACTCTCCCGAATGCGCCACGGGCTCGGCCCCCAATATTAAAAAATCTTTAAAGAGCACCCATTTTTCTTCAGTTATTGTGTACAAAAGACTCCACTGACATGACTAAATTCCCAGGACTCTCAGTTCTTTAGGGACGGACTAAATGGCTGGTGTCATTGCTCACATACAAACATACACTTGGAAAAGTGTCTTGAACTTGATGGAGCTTATGTTGAGAAATAAAGTTTCTATTTTTTATTTTTATCTTTTTTTTTTCCTTTTTTGTCTTTTTTTCGTGTCCGGCAATGGATCGCAACCCTCAGTGTCGCACCCGTACCGGACCGGGACCGGCAACAGGATCGCAACCCTCGGTGCTGCGCTCGCACCTCGCTCAGCCAGTGAGCGAGAACCGGTCTGCATGTGGGATCCGAACCTTCGGCGGGAGCGCCCCCGCGCCCCCAAGCGGCGCACTGTAGCAGTGTGCCACCGGGCCGGCCCTATTTTTATCTTTTAATTCCATTTTCCACACACTTTTTGAAGTCTCTTCGCACTATTATATCTATATTTTATAAAAATATTCTAAGAACTGGGTTTTAATCTTATTGGCTTCCTTTGTAAACCTACTTATTTCATTTTACGCATTTAAAAGAAGTATTCTGAGAAGGGCTTCATCGTAGGCTTCATCAGATGTCAGATGGGTCCATGGCAGAGCCGTGACTGAGAGCTGCTGGTGTAGACTACGGCACGTATGTGCACCTGGGGTTAGTGTGTGAGTTGTGTCTTTCAGTCCCACTCTTCCACTTCATAGCTAATCCCTCACTTTGAAATGGGGATAGTAGCCACCACACAAGGGTATTGGGGGTGATTAAAAGAGTTAGTACGGTGAAGGCTTCAGTGCAGCACCAGGTGCTGTATCACTGTCTTCATATGGGGTTATCTCATGCAGTGCTCCCACAACCCTAAGCGGTTAGGTCCCAGAATTATTCCCATTTTACAGATGGAAAAATAGAGATTTCTTTTAAGGAAGTGCCCAAGGTCACATAGCTAGGACATAGCAGAACCAGGATTCAAGCAGCAGCCACTGAGAAACAGATCCCTGTGCAATACTGTCCTGCTTTCTAAAGAGTCAAGCTCTCCAGGTCAGTGGAAGTTATAACTTGGATCATACAGAGTCTGTAGCCAGTGTCCGATCTCTAGGCTCCTATGGCTCTCATTTGACCTTGACCTCTAACAAGGTGTTCATGAACGTGTGCTAGTGACTTCCCACGATGAAGTACAGTTGTGCGGGTCTGTGGTGTAAGGCGTCACTTCTTACTGAGTACGAACTAAAGCTTAGGAGCACTGGATCTAGGTACCCTGGGAGGGGTGGGGATCGCCTGGTTGAGTCACTGGGGCACCAAGTGAGATGGTAGCCATCGCTGCATTCCATGATGATGGTGACAACGGCAGTGGTGGTGATGATGATGGTGACTTCCACACACCGGATCCTTTGAGTTCCTGTTCCATGTCTGTCACTGCACTAGGTCCTGATGCTGTTCTTGAGGAGCTTACTGTCAGGCGGAAATGACCGGGAATGTGCTGTCTTACCCAGTCACAAAACAAGGGAGAATGTAATAAGTGCCACAAGAGGGGTGCCAGCCGTGGGCCATGGGAGGTTGTGATGATGAGAATGAGCTTTAGGTTCTCAGTGCAATTGGCGTGGTGGGGCTGGCAACACCTGAGAAACTCTGATCGGCTGGGAAGAGGCAGTCTAAATTAATCCGAATCAATATTAATATAAGATACCAATAAAATTTTATTTCTGTCTATTTATCTGGTCTAGCTGCATGGGTTTTCCCACGTTTGGGTGAGCATGTTTGCGATGGTTTGGCTTGAAATAGATATCTTCCTTTTATATAATTTCTTTGTGTCTAAGAATACACTCTGCAAGATTTTGATCTTTAAAATTTGTTCAGATTTATTTTATGGCCCAGCATATGGTCTGTGTTGGTGAAGGCCCCATGTGCATTTGTAAAGAATGTATATTCTGCAATCACTGGGCTTAGTGTTTCTTAAATATCAATTCAGTCAAATTAGTTGTTTGAATATTTGGTGTTCTGGCTGAATTTTTTTTTACTTATTCTATCAGTTACTGAAAGAGAGATGTTAAAATCTTCAACTATGATTTTTGCAATTCGCTGTCTCTCAGGTTTTACTTTATACATTTGAAACTTTGTTATTAGATGCATGCACGCTTAGGATTGTCCTGTTTTCCCAATGAACTGATTCTTTTGTCATTATGCAATACCCCTCTCTCAATACTGTTTGTCTGGAGTCCATTTGTCTGATATTAATATAATCACACCTGCTTTTTGTGCTTACTGTTGGCTTGGTCTAGCCTTTTCCATCCTTCTACTTTGAGCCTGTGTCTTTTTATTTAAAGTGCATTACTGAAGACAGCCCATAGTTACGTCTTGCCATTTTATCCAGCCAGACTATCTCTGCCTTTTCAGTGAGATGTTAAATCCACTTCTATTAAGTGTGATTATCAAGATAGTTGGATTAAGATCTGCCGTTTTGCTATTTGTTCTCTTTTTGTCCCTTCTGTTTTTTTTTTTTGGTCACACAGCATTACTTCCGACACATTGTATTTGTCAGGCCAGTCCCAAAGTCCTACCCAGATTCGCGGGGAGCCCAGCAGGCTCCACGTCTCAATGGAAGCGGGGGCAAGGTCCTGGAAGAGCATGGGGTTCCAGAAATATGGCTGTGACCATTTTTGAGAAATACAATCTGTCACATGTATGTAACATCCTGGGGTGAAGATATTGACCAGTAACTAACTAATAGTGTTAGTGCTATGCACCTTGGGCACTAAACACTTACAAGGCATGAAAGTGCAGAGCTCTTCCAAGTGGCCTGGCCTTGCAGCCTGGCCTGACACGGAGGAGGGACTCAGTGCTCACCGCTGCTGCTGACTCTTCCAGTGGTGCGGAAGGAGCACCTACCTTGTGCTGGTTCTCTCTCTCCTCCGTGGAAAGCCCTGCAGTGGCTCCTCTGCATTTAGAGACAGCCCCACTCCTTAATATGGTTTATAAGGCCCGTCTTTATCTGCCTGGGTTGTGGCTCCTCTCCTGGTGTTTATTCTGTACCCCAGTTTCCCCAAAGCACCAGGCTGGCTATGCCAACACCTCGCCCTCCCATGGCCCCCCGCAGGGTGATCCCACCTGGCTACTTTTCCCTGTGGCCCACTGCTGCCCTTTCTTCATGTCCTAAATGCTCCTGCCATCTTCTGTGCAGCCCCTCCTGCTCCTCCAGACAGGATTAGGTGGGCATGGCCAGAGCTTCCTGCACCTCGCCCTATCTGTGACAACCTGGGACACAAGGCATGGCCTGAATCTGAGTCTGCTTCTCTCTGCTCTGGTAGGCTCTGGTGAGAATGAGCTGAATGAATTCACTACTGTAGGTCGAGGTGCTTTTGTCTCTCCGAGGCACCACAGAGCTAAACTCCTGTGTCGGCAGAGAGCCCGAGACTCCTGGGGTCCAGCCTTCCCCGATGCCCGTCCCTCTCAGTCCACGTCGCTGGGTTCTCCTCTGCCACTAGCTGTCCTGCTTTCTCATAGTTCTCAGCCAAGCCACGGGGCTTGACGCTTTGTTGCTTTCTCTAAGGACTTGCCTGCCAAGGGGTATTAGCTGGAGAGGAAAAGAGAATGAAGGCTCCATGCGAATTTAAGATAAAACTCTCCAGGATCTGAGGAGAGTGGGTCTGACAGCTGGCGCTGGCCTCAGGGACCCCGAAGGAGACGTTCACACAGGTGGGACCTGCGGCTGCCCCTGCCGGGAAGCACCTGCTGGGACCAATTAGAATTCCTCTTTCTGGGCTGGGTTCATTTGCATAAACTCTGGGCCCCCAGGAAAAATTTTCCAAAACATCTTCTATTTTCCATTAATTGAAAAAGGCTCTTTGTCTTTCTTCAGCTGCAGCTCACTCCTGTGGCTTCCCCAGGCAAGCATCCCCATCTCCTAAAACCAGGTGCCCCAGTGTGGCTGTCCCTCCCGCGGTCGCTGCCCAACCTCCACACCCCTGAGCTCACGCCTTCCAGACTCTTGCACCACAGGGGCAGGGACTTCCTTGTGTTGTTTTATCACAGTAAGTCCAATAGCTAGTGCATAGTAGGTATGACACCTATTATGCTCAACGAATGAATGGATTTGCTTTGAGGACACCCCCTGCCCACTGGTGAGCCAGACTTTATCCAAAGGTCAGCCTTGGACCAGTCAGCAGAAGGCTGTCCCCGTAGTGTCTCTCTGCTAGTTTCTGGGCTCCTCCCCTTAAGGAGCTTACAGCTGAGCTGGAGAGATAAGATGTAAATACAGGGAAAGATTATTTTTATTTTTGGAAAGTTGAACATTTTAAGCCAAAGTCCCATGAGACTGCAGGGTTAGGCTGGAGGGAGAGCATGCTTGTCCAATTTGGAATTGCTGAAGATTTCCAGAAAGGGCTTAATTTTTTCATCCTTTTTTATTTCTAAAATTCTGCAGAGATTCGGTGATGCTGAGCTTAGGCTTGGGAGAAAAGCAAACATTGAAATGTCAAACGATGTGTTGGAGCAAAGGGGTGGGAAAGAGAGCAAGTGGGAATTTTCAGGATAACGCCAGAGGGACTGGCTTTTGGGGGGGCTCGGTGGATTGTTTTGAGCACTGGCTAATGCATCTGATCAGAACGCGGCTCATGCTGTTCCTTAGATGACGGTGCATGCAGCTGCAGAACTGGGGACGTGTCCTCAGGTGCTGCCTTTGTCCTGGGGAGCTTGGCAGAAGGTGCTAGAACCCCTCACAAGGAGCAGATGGCCCCCAAAGCTGGAGACAGTATCCCCATGGTGAGGAGAACATAGGTTACTGACGTGGAAACTCAAAGACACTCGTGTGTGTCCCCAGGAGTCCGTTTTCATCTTCCCAGGAATCTTAAGCAACCAAAGGAACGAGGGCAATTCCACCAAATGGCCACGGGGTGGCAGCATGGAATTAAAAGCCCTGTGTGTGCTCGGTAGGTCAACTGCTCCCGCCTTGAGTGAGAGGCTCCTGGAAGCTGGGCCTGCAGCCCCATGCAGGCTGGGAGCTGGGTGGCAGCCGGGAGGGTTCTCCCTAATTCAATCGCCCCATCCACTGAGCTGAGAACATGCCTACAATCCTCTCAGCTTGGGCAGTTCCCATTGTACCGAGGCTTTGGAGTGCTTATTAGCTGGGCTGGGAACATGCTGATAAAAAGTTAATTTCTATTTGCTGTTGATCAGTAATTGGATGAACATGAAAGCAATTAAATATTAAAACATACAAACAAATAACTAAGTCACTGTAATTAGGCAAGGTTTGATCACTGTCATATTTATTTAGGAAGAGGTGATATGTCTCAGCAGGTGACATTTTAAATACCCCGGGCCTCTCTAGTGTTGTCTTTGGAGAATGCTGAATAATGTACGGAGAATTTAATTAAACCCTGTTGTAAATCAGCTGTGATGACAAGGAAATGACAGCCACATGTTGAAATGAGAATTAGTCCACAGCAAGGGATATTAATTAACTCTTTTTCTGAAGGCCTCTGACATGGAGTGACATTACAAAAAAAAAAAAAAAAAAAGCCAGCACTTTGATGGGGGGGGGGG
>NW_007727577.1:118904-131475 GCF_000696425.1 Galeopterus variegatus | reverse complement strand
CCCTGTTGTAAATCAGCTGTGATGACAAGGAAATGACAGCCACATGTTGAAATGAGAATTAGTCCACAGCAAGGGATATTAATTAACTCTTTTTCTGAAGGCCTCTGACATGGAGTGACATTAAAAAAAAAAAAAAAAAAAAAGCCAGCACTTTGATGTGGGGAGGGGATTGTGCCTATTATTATTTTTATCATCATGATTATTATTTATGGCTTGAATTTCTTCAGTGGCCAAAGTGCAGCTGATAATCACAATGCTGTACAATGTGATTAAACAATTCTTTCCCCAGGAGCCATGAGATACAGGTAGAAAATAGCAGCATAAAAGGATGCCAGGGACTGAGTGAGTCCCTTTGGAAAACAGGAGCCTTTTTACAAGCAGTGTATTATTCTCTTCCAGATTTGGACTCAGGGAGAGGAGATAAAGCAGCATTAGGAATGAAAAAGCACAGTCCTGGGTGCTGGGAGAGACCATGGAAACAATGTAGACTCACCCTGCTCACTTTATAGAGAAGGAAACAGAGGCTTGGGGGATACACAGATTTGCTCAAGTTCACGGGGCTTCCTGGGGTGCAGTCAGGGAGGAGCGTGACCTGGATCCCCGGTCAGTGAAGTTTCTGTTAACTGACTCTGCTGAGTTTTGAAATGCAGGAAGCAGAGGGTGTCCATGTGCTGGGAATGGTTAGACGCTGCTGTGAAAGTCTGGGTAGTAGAAATGTTCTGCATGCTGAAGCTCCCTGTGCAAAGCGGAGCAACGTCTCCATAGGCCATGCAGACAACAGGAGGTCTTTCCTGCACAGCCTCCACCGGCCTCGGCCCTGGAAGGAGCTTGCCCTGGAGAAGCTGCTTCTGCCCTTCTTTCCAACTGTGCACACAGACTCCTGGCAAACAGGACGTGTCCTGCCCGACACCTCTGCAGGGAGGGAGGCTCCATCCATCAGTGAACTTGACCCGTGGCTAACAGCTGAGAATCAGTGAGAACATCTCCATGCATCCTGCAACCTTGCAACTATTACTACCATGCAGGATCCACGTTGTTCATTCCCTTCCCTGGTGAAAGGGAGCAAGGTCAGGAAAGACGCACTTGCCTTCCACCAGGAAGCACCGTTACTCTGATGTATCTCTAGGTGTGTGGACCCAATGTCTGTGCAGAGTCCTGGGCGCTTGCTCAGTCATCGGCCAGAGCAGCTACACGTGGGCCATTGACCGTCACCCTATCGGCTCCCTGGGCTGGGGATGGACAACTGTACCAACCAATCAAGAGCTCAAAAGGGTGGGTTGCAACTGATGTCAGTTGCAGTAGATAGGCCCCGCTGGTCCTGACACTGTATATAGGCATGTGTATGGCTTCCAGAATGTTCTAGAGCATCTCCCCTAGTATCCCACAGAGATGAGAATCTGGCCAGGAAGAGGTTACAGGACACAGCCTCTACTACCCTCCCTAGGGTTGGAGGTGGTTGGTTCAGCACAAAAGTCTATTAAAGCTGCCCTGGCTTCAGTGTTTCAGGGGTGTGTGTGTGTGTGTGTGTCCCCAAACTCTGTGCCCCCTACTAATCCTTAGAGGAAAGTGGCTGGAAGCAGATGAGGAAGTTGTGCCGAGAGCTTTCTTGGCAGGGTCTGAGATGCATTTGTGTTGAGAGAACCACAATGTCCTGTCGGTTTGGTTTGGATGACATTATCCGGAAGGTCAGGGACTTAACAGAAGCTTAGCTTAATCCCCAGGGGCCCAGCAGTCCTTGTGTCAAAGTCACTAACACGGGCATAGGGACCTTGGCCTATTGTGGGGAGTTCCTCTTATCTGGGCCACCAGAGCCTTAAACCCAAGGCAGCAGCGTTTTTGCCACTTCCAAACTGAGTTTGATTGGCAGTTAGAGTTAAGATTCAATTACTGTTTTTACCCAAAGCCATGTTTCCTGTCCATGGTGTTCCAGAGCTCAGGCATTAAGTGGCCTTGGGTGAAGTCTTATGGGACCTGGGAAGGCTGGGTGGAGAGCGGCGTGGGGCAGACAGGAAGGCTGGAGGCTCCAGCACTGTTTCCTAACCCAGTAACCTGCAGAGTTCTCTTATGGAGGGGACAATCGTTATACAAACCAAAAGGCGTTCTGGGGTCACACGTGTACAGCCATTAATCTGCAAAATGCTGCACAGTATGAGCCTTTCCTGGAGAACCACCATGATCATTAACACAGTAAAGGCTCTGAGCAGTGCAGCAATGCAGAACCCTGTTTAACTTTGCTTAATATAGTGAGTCTCACATTTACATGATCACTGAGCCCTCTCCTTCCATTTATGTTGTGTTCATAGAACACTGTGGTGGGCAGAATAATGGCCCCCCAAAGGTGTCCACATCTTAATGCCCAGACCCATGAATATTTCACCTTATACTGCAAAAGGAATGTTGCAGGTGTGATTGAGTTAAGTGATTTGCAATGGAGAGATCATTCTCGATTATCCTGCCAGCTAACCTAATCATGAATCCTTAAAAGCAGAGACTATTTTCTGTCTGTGGTCAGAGAGATGCAAGGTTGTTGGCTGGGGAGGTGGAGGAAGGGGCCAGGAGCCAAGGAACATAGGCAGCCTCTAGAAGCTGGAAAAGGTGAGGAAGCAAATTTAGCCCTGCCGAGGCCTTGATTTTAGCACAGTGAGGCCCACACCAGACCTCTGACCCAAAGAATTTGTACAAGAAGAAGTTTGTGTTATTTTAAGCCACTTGATTTGGGGCACTTTGTTATGGCAGTGATAGAAAAAGAATGCACATGCCTGTTGACATATTGGCCACATTTTGGGAAATATGGGCCAGTGATTCCGTCTAGCAACTCAGCATGATTAGTCGACAATCTCCACGTTGGGGGCTCTGTGGACCAAGCCACCTTGGGTAAGACTCACTTCCTGCACCTGAAGAGTTTGCATCTCACTTGGGAAGTCAAGACATGCACATGTAGAAGGGAAAGAGTGACCAGTTCTATGGCCCGATGCCTGAATTGCAGACCACAGAGCCGTGGAGGAGGCCACACCCGGCGGGTGATCTGGGAGGTTTCCTTGGAGGGAGGAGGTTGGGCCTTGAATGCCGCCTGCAGGGAGAGCTGGGGTTTGAGGAGAGGAGGGGAAGGGCCTGTGCTGGGGCTGCGGTGGCACTGGGACGGGCACTGTTGGGCAGAGGCTTCCAGGCTTCGGAGTGGGCGTCCTCAGCTCTGTTCGCCCCCAGCTGAGGTTAGTGGGCCTGGAAGGAAGCGCTGACCCTGGGCGGCTGCAGGGGCTTCACCAGGAGAAGGGGGCTTGCTCTTCTGGCCGCTTTCCCTCCTGCGGCACGGGGTGTGAGTCCACTGTGAGGGGCAGAGGGAGCTCCCTGCAGCTCGGCTGGGCTGGGCTGGGCTGGGCGGGGTGGGGTGAGATTTCTGCACCTTCCCTCCGTCATGTCCCTCTCCCTAGGTAGGAGCCCCAGGCTGGCTGTGCTGATTTTGGTATCTACAAGACTCTTTCCTCATCTTGAGCCTTCCAGTTTTGTTTCTGTGGGTTTTCCTGGGACGAATTTCAGGGCACAGGGGTGCATGGGCACTGCAGCACGGGGAGGAACCATGGGGTTGGCTCGTTGCTCAAGGCCACGGCTCGCACGG
This sequence comes from Galeopterus variegatus, assembly GCF_000696425.1. Lineage (NCBI taxonomy): Eukaryota > Metazoa > Chordata > Mammalia > Dermoptera > Cynocephalidae > Galeopterus > Galeopterus variegatus. The sequence continues at coordinate 127,862 of NW_007727577.1, read as the reverse complement.
AGCACTCTGAGTGGCGTTGAGGACCCCGTGGTGTGTGGCACCGCGGAGCTGGAGGGTGGAGGCCCATGCCCAGGTGACGGTGCATCGCTTAATAAATACAAGATGCCTGTGTTTGGAGGACAGACAGGACGGTGGCGAGGAGGAGATGAGCCTTGAGCACGGATGAGAGTGGCCTGCACCTGTGCCCCTGCAGGACACCAGGGCCACCAGGAGAGTCTGTTACTCCATGTGGAAGGAGGACACCTCTACCCAGGGCTCTGGGCTTTCCAGAACTCTCCTTAAATGAACAGGAGAATTCATGTCTTCGGTCAAACTCCATGGAGGTCAAAGAGCTCGTGACCCCTTTTAGTTTGCAGGGAAGGGATCACCAGGTTATCTGCTCAGGAGCCTGAGTGATCCCGGTGTGGGAGGACTTGCACGTGGTAGTCAGACCTCAGCTGCCCCGCCCGTCTGCTCACATAATCCAGGTGGAGCAGACAGCCCGAGCTGGTGGCTGCCGAGTGGCACCTGGCAGCATGGTCGGCTTCTCCCCTTTCCCTCCCAACACGCACATCTCGTTTGAGCTTCCTCCTTTCCTTCCCCCTCCACCTTCTCACCTGAGCTATTACCAATCGTGGGCACCTGCTGAGCATCTCTCAGCCCTGATGGAGGACCAGAAAGGATGCTGGCAGGGGAAGATGCCCTCCCTTCCCTGACCCAGGATGGTCCCAAAACCTCTAGGGCAGGAGACAGCGGGAGGCACTGGGTGAGATCATCAGACCCCAACCTCCAAGCGCCATCAGACCCCAACCTCCAAGCGCCGAGCTTCAGCCTGCAGCAACTTTATCTATTTGTTTATTTTTACATGGAGGGGGAGGGGAGGAAGACTATAGGGTTGTATAAAAACTCTAAACACTACAACTAGGGAATAGATCATTTCAAAATAATTTGAGTATGACTATTGTTAATTATTTGACTTGACATTAGCACCCCAACTTGATCCACGTGTCCCCTTTGTTGATGATAAATATGTTATATTGCTATGACAAATTTATATTTTAATGAGACCACTCAGGCCGACTTATTTTTTCTTTCAGTCTGGGTTAGTGAGAAGGTATAATTTGCATACAGAAAACTTTGCCCTTTCTAGCACACAGTTCTGTGAGTTTTGATAAATGCAAGCAGTTATATAACCACCCCAATCAAGATATGGAACAGTTCACTAGCTCATCCCAGAACATTCCCTCATGTTTTTTTGTGGTCAAAATCTCCCCCTCCCTTTGTCCCAGGAAACTAATCATCTGTTATCTTTTCCTATAGTTTTGCTTTTTTCATAATATCAAATGAGTGGGATAATATAGTACACAGCCTTTTGAGTCTGGCTTCTTTCACTTAACGTAATACATTTGCAATTCATCTGTGCTGTTTTCTGTAACAGCAGTTTGTTCCTTTTTATTGCTGAGTAGAGCTCCCATTGTATGACAGTATCACAGTTTGTCTATTTACCAGTTGAAGGACATTTGGAAAGTCTGGGTTTTGATGATACCGAAATATCCACAATACAAGTTTTTGTGGGAACGTATGTTTCCAGTGTGGATTCCTGGGTCAGATAGTAAGTGTGTGCTTAACTTTCTAATAAATTTCCCAAAGTAGCTCTACCATTTTGCATTCCCACCCCTGAGAATTCCACATCCTTGCCAACACTTGCTATTGTCAAATTTTCAAAAACTCTAGCCATCCTAATAAGTGTGTTATGGTATTTCATTGTGGTTTTAGTTTACATTTTCCTAATAACTAATGACATCGAACATCTTTTCATGTGTTTACCTGCCATCCATATATCTTCTTTAGTGAAGTCTTTTCCAATCTTTTGCCCATTTAAAAAATTGGGTTGTTTATTTTCATATTATTATGTGTTTTTTTTTTTTTCCTTTTTGTCTTTTCTCGTGACCAGCAACGGGATCGCAACCCTCAGTGTCGTGCCCGCGCCACGCTCAACCAGTGAGCGGACTGGTCTCTATATGGGATCCGAACCCTCGGCGGGAGCGCCATGGCGCTCCCAAGCGCCGCACTCTACCGAGTGTGGCACCGGGCCAGCCCGATATTATTATGTTTTGAGAGTTCTTTAGATATCCTGAATAAGAGTCCTTTAACAGATATGTGTTTTGCAAATATTTGGTCCCAGTCTGAGGCTTCTCTTTTCATTTTCTTAATAATGTGTCTCAAAGAATGGAAATTTTTAGTTCTGAAGTCCAATTCATCATTTTTTTTTTCCTGTATTGGATTGTGCTCTTTGTTTAGTGTCTAAGAAATCTTCCCTGTATTCAAGATTTTCACCTATGTTTTCTTCTAGAAGTTTTAGAGTTTCAGGTTTTACATTTAGGTCTGTGTTCCATTGTGAGTTAGTCTTTATATATATGGTATAAGGTGTGGGCTGAGATTTATCTTTTTTGCATATGGATGTCCAGTTGTTCCAGTGCTGTTTCTTGTAAAGACTGTTCTTTCCCCAGTAAAATGCTTGTATATCTTTATGGAAAATAAATTAACCATATTTCATTAGTTTTGAAAATTTTGGCTTAATCCTTAGTGATCATGTGATTTGAAGGCCTGCTTCTAAATTGCTTATTCCCTATTCTGTCACGGTGTTCACAGGTGAGAACAGCACCTCACAGAGTTGTGTAGATCCGACCAGCAGAGGAAAGTTCGTGGCTGTCCCTATTCAACCAGGAGATTTGTTTTTCAATCCCATCTAATGATTGTGTAGCTTTTTTAAAATTGAAATTTGGTGGTTTCAGTTCCATCTTTCCTAATGTCAATCAGTTGTTCCTGCAAACTTGAAAAATGTTGCACATCTCATGTCTTTAATAAATGAGCTCAAAATCTGCAAAACTCTTCCTATGGAATATTTTTTAAAACTTGTTAGGAAATTGCTTACAGGACAAATAGGCAGGTATGAGATATTTTTTAAACAGGTGGTACATTATATTTGGCAATAATGATGTCAACCTGACTGCATCGAGGACTTCTGATTTTTCCTTCTGGATACTCAAACCACACAAGAAACGTGACACTCGGACCAGGTGAGATGCTAACGCCAAGTCACTAATAAACACCCGTGATACTTAAGTTCTTTGTAAACCATGGTTTATTCCACACTAGTGCTTTAATTTTCTATGTAACCCATAGCCTTTTTATTTTTCTAACCTGTTAAATAATGTGGATGGCAGGTTGCATTTCGAGGCTCTTTGTTTGGAGATTGGGGGCCTGATGCTTTCAACCAGTGTCTCCCACGTTCCTGGTGCTCCCTCCGCTGGGAGCTCATGTATTCCTGAGATTCTTGTTGCTTTGAGTCCTGCTTGGTTCTTCCCTGTGGCTCTTCCAGAGCCTTCTATTGAACATGAGTGAGGCTGTCTTTGACCATTGAGGCTGAATGAATCAGACAGTACCAAGGATGGAGTACCATTCTGCCATCAGCAAACACTGGGGGCTTCCAGTATTCCAGGTGTGGGTCTGGGCCGCTGGCCTGGTCCTCGTGTGGATAGCCTCACTGAGGGCCATGCCTCTTCCCTGGGTGCCCAGGAACCAGGGATGGGCCCCCTCAGCAAGCCTACCTGCCAGCACCAACCAGTTGGTCTGCACACCTTCTTGGGTTCCTGGGGGCCACATCCTGAATTTGGGATTTGTGCACTTTTGCAGACATCCTCTTGCAACCCTTTATTTTATGAGCTTAGGTGGGACTCACTAGAATTCACAACACCAGTAAGCACAATCTTGATTTTCTCTGCCAGGATTCTTTTCTTTTTTCCCCCATGTACAGCACCTCAGTTCTTGAAAAGGTGCTCTGGAGGTTTCTCTGTTTTTGGATTTGATGGGTTCTACAAACCCCCGGGAACCCCTCAGTGCTCAGCAAGCACTTGAGCACGGAGTTTTACAAGCTCTGCCAGATTAACAGCTCAGGAGCCCTGGAGAGAGACACTGAAAGAATCCCCACACTCCTTCCTCCTGGATGGGATGGCCAGAGAACACAGAAATCAAGTAAGGGAGAAAGAGAACTCAGTTCTCCACCTGTGAAACCACTGAGAAGCTGGGATTTGCTTTGCCCTGGAGGGGATGGTCCTCATGGCTTCCTAAGGACTCGGCTGCCATAGGAGCTTCTCTGCTTTGGCCTGTGTAGGTGCTTCCTGCTGTCCTCAGGTGGAAAATGCAGGTCTTGGAGCTGCTCGGCTTTTGAAGAACAGGCTGGAATGGAGCTACCTGATGGTCACTTTCCCCTAGAAGGCCCGTGTGTACTGGAACCCAAGCCTTCTGATGCATGAGAAACAATGCAGCTATTAGGGGTCTGTGTATGTGTGCATGCATGTGTGTGCGTGTGTGCGTGCAAGTGTGTGCATATGTGTTTCCATCTCTAAGTTCTGCCTTTAGCAGGTCTCAGGTGGCTGCTGGCTGTTCCTGGGGCTCCATGCTTTTTTGTTCATGTCCGGTAGGAGAGAGAGTGAGCCTCTTTGTTCTAAAATTCCAAGCAAAGGTTCTGAGCTCCCCCTGAACTTGTCTGGATTGGTTAACGTGCCTGCCTTTGAACCAATCGGAGTGGCAAAGGGATGGGACATTCGCTGACTGGCTTAGTCTAGGTCGTGGGCTGTATTCTGGGCCCAGGAACAGAGTCAGGCTCCTGAGACCCATAGAGATCCCCAACTTGACAATGGAGCCTGTTGGGAAGAGGGCTGGGGAGCAACCAACAGGTGTCTGTCTCACTAAGACCAAAGATAGGAGGCCGACTACTGCGAGGTAGGAGCCCGCAGGAGCAGGGCTGTGGCCATCTCAGGAGAGGAGTGGACATGCGTGAGCTTGTGGTGTGTGGCTGGTACATCGTCCATTGAACACACCAGTCCAGAGATGGCCTTGGTCCAGTGATCATGAGAAAGCACAGGGATGGAAACTAGCCCTGTCTCTAGGGAGCGTACCTAGGGAGCCCTAGTGGAAGACAGCCTTCCTTTTTCTGAGTTTCCCCGACCCTCTTCCACAAACAGTCCTCACCCACAGTTCTGCCCTCGCTATGTTTCTAGCCCAGTCCCATCCCACTCTGCCAAGAGTGTTTCTTTCAATCAAAGCAATCCTTGCACGTGGGAAGAAATCGGGGCCGGGAGCCCGGGCCATAGAGCAGCGGCCTCCGCCCCGCTCCTCCCCCCACGCTCACACAAAGATTCACTTCTTCCAGTGTCCTCCTCCCTAATTCTAAATCAGATGCTTAGCTCTAGACAGCACCTTTGACTCCCGACTGTGCACATGAGTTTTGAGCCTCCTTCAGTCCACACTCCCTTATAGTGTTTGACAGTTGCCAGTGAATTCTTCTATTGTTTGTCTTTGCAATTTGCAAAGTTCTATTGGTGGAAAATTTTCCACCTCTTCTTTCATCAACATTAGGTCATGCTCCTGGAATGGAAAAAGCAGTCTTCCACTCAGCTGCAGACTTGGCGGTTTCAAATCCCACAGCCTCAGTGTTCTTATCTGTGAAATGGAACCAACCATCGAAACTACCCCTGGGGGATGTTTAGAGGATTCAGTGGCCCTGCATGTCAGGGCTTAGCAGGGGGTAGGGACCTGTGACTTGGGCCCATGGCATGGAGCTGACCCACCGGCTACCCCTAGTCCATGGGCAACAGCCCAGAGGAGTGGGAGGGGGTGTTGATGGAGGTTCAGCAGTGCCTGGGACAGTCACCTTGCCCAGGGACACCAGTCTTGTCTGGGCCTGAGCATTCAGCCCTCCTTGTGCTCGAAGTCCTCTGCAGGGGGAATGGAGCTGGATGCCTGTGCCTGGGCGCGTGCACACTCAGCATGTTCTCCTGCACAGCCAGTGCAGCCGCTGTTAAAAATAGAACCACACTTTGCAGAGAGATTCTCAAATGACACCCACCAAGTGCCCATTAACTCATCAAAGTGGTGATTCCAAATTGATTATTTCGAGTGTACGACATAATAACATGTTCATCATGGAAAATAATTAGCGGTGGAGTGGGGCCTGGGATGGCCCGCTGCCTGCCTGGCTGGCTCCCCCGCCCTGCAGCTGGGGGTGGGGGGTGGGCACGATGGTGTGCTGCTGGCTTTCTCTGGGGGAAGTGATGACTTAGGATTGATCTTTCTTCTGTGACCAGCCTCTCCCTCAGCCCCACCAGGCCAACCAGGTCCTCTCCTGGGATGGGGTGCAGTTTGGAGCGCCTGCAGCCCCCTGTCCCCCTCCGGCTCCATCCCAGGTAAGCCTCTCATCGATCGGCTGCTCCAAGTGGGCAGAAATCGGCTGGGCTCCAGCTGGGAGCCCGGGTTACGGATGACATGCATTTCTCACTTGCAGCATGCGGGCAGCAGCCGGCACCTTCACACTGTTTCCTTGGAAACCAAATTGCTCTGGCAGCATTCCACTGACACACGCACACACGCACACGCAAACATGCATACACGCACACACACGCTCACCCCCGGGAAAGTCAAATGTCACGGGGAGCTGTCACCTCACTCCCTGTGCCCCTTCTCCCAGAGCCCCCATGCCCCCGCCAGGCGGTCCTAAACCCAGGCCCAGACCCCACTGCAGGATGGCTGGAGATGCCCACCCTCTGGGGAAGGGAGCGGAGGCGTCTCCTGCAAGAGCCAGCGTCTGCTGAGGTAGCAGATTGAGCAAGATGTTTATGGGCACTTAGATGGGAAAACGGCTCCTGAGGGTGTGAGGAGAGCAGGCAGCTGATGAGACGGGGGAGGGCTCTGGAAGCATCCCAGCATCCTTCCTGGGGGGCTTTGCTCCAGATCTGTGTCCTCTGGGGGGTGCGGGGGTGGGATGGGCACAGGCAGGTTTCCACGGCTCTCCTGCCCTCTCTCAGCCTGGCTCTCTCCTCCCTTCCCACCTGTCCCCAATGCATCTCATGCCTTGGGAGGAGGCTGTCCTCACCCTGATGGGGCATGTGCCCCAGCCCCCCTCCAGTTCTGGGACGCTCATTCCTCAGCTCTCAGCTGAATCCTCTGCTGGATGTGCCTTCAGCTGGAGACAGCAGCCTCCCCAAAGCCATGCCACCTTCCCGGGCAGCCTGCATCCCATGCCTGACCCATGCAGGGGATTGAAGTCCCACCACCTGGCCTTGACAGGGGCGACTCTGCGGTGCCCCTGTCCATCCTCCAGCTCCAGAGTGGCCGTGGGCTTGGCCGAGGCTTTGCGGCAGCTGCACTGCCACCCCGCGGCTCCCCGTGTCCTCCTGCACACGCACCTCCACCTACCAGTCAGCTTTCCTGGGACCCTGACCCTGACCGTGGGTAGGGCCGTGATCGCTGGGCACCTTCTTTCATCCATCCCTCCTTCCAAAGCCAGACACCTACTATGTGCCAAGCATGGCCCACAGGACAAAGTTTCTGTCCTCATGGAGCATCTGTCTGGTCGACAGAAAAGAACAAATGGTAAGAAAAATGTCAGAGACAGAAGTGCTGCTCTGTGCAATTACAACAGGGGGATGTTCCGGGAACTGGCGGGGGTGGGGGCTGCTTCATATAGGGTGGCCGGGGGGCCTCAGAGCAGGTGACACCTAAACTGAAATCTGAATGTCAAGAAGGAGCCTCACCTTGAAGAACAGGACGAAGAGCCTTCCAGACAGAGAGCAGGAGAGCAAAAACCCTCAGGTGGGCACAAGCTTGGCACGTTCACGGGACAGAGGGAGGCCTCTGGGGTGGGCTGCAGGGCTCTGTGTCCCGCACAGCAGCTTGGATTTCCTCCCGAGGCGAAGAGCCTTCCAGACAGAGAGCAGGAGAGCAAAAACCCTCAGGTGGGCACAAGCTTGGCATGTTCACGGGACAGAGGGAGGCCTCTGGGGTGGGCTGCAGGGCTCTGTGTCCCGCACAGCAGCTTGGATTTCCTCCCGAGGGCCGTGGGAAGGCTCGGGGGAAGGGCGCTAAGCCGGGAAGTGACCTGATGTGATTTTTTTTTTTAAATTAAGTTTTTTACTATGGTAGAACATACGTAACATAAAACTTGCCATTTCAACCATTTTTAAGTCTACAATTCAGTGACATCAAGCACGTTCATACTGTTGTGTGACCATTGCCACCACCCGCGGGCTGTGATATTTCATTGCATGGACACACTGCAGTCTGTTTTGGGTTTTTCATTCATCCACTGGTGGACCCTTGGGTTGTTTCCGCATTCGCCTAATGTGACTAATGCTGCCGCGAACCGGTGTACTGTGGAGGGGTTTTGAGCAGAATGGTGATGTGGCTGGATTTGTGTTCTAGAAAGATCTCTCTGGAGGGGATGGATTGAAGGTGGCGTGACCAGTCAGGGGGCTCGTGAACAGCAGGTGGAAGCAGTGGGCACCGAGGGGAGGACAGTACCCCTGGGGCTATTGGGGGTGACCACAAACCTGAAGAGAGAGAGAATGTCTCCTTCAGTTGGTGACTGTGACTTGCCTTCCCATTCTTTTAAATCATGATGACAATTGATGATCAGATGTTCTTAATTTTAACCAAGTTTAGTTGAGCGAATGTTTCCTTCATGTTCCGTATTAGAATCTGGGGTGCATCCAGCTTTGCTCGTCCAGCGCTGCCCTGTATCTGAGCTGTGCCCGCCCTCTGGGAAGGACCCGCGGGAGGGAGGGAGGGACAGAGGTGCACTCCGGGTGGGGCGGGGACAGGGGAGAAAGATGTGTTTCCACGTGGCCACCTTTGTTTATTCCTGGCTGGAGAAATGGAGAAAAGGGCTATGTTAGGGGTTCCTAGGACCACCCCTAAATTCACTAGAAGAACTCTCAAGACTCAGCATATATCGTATTTTATTTATTGTAATAAACAAAGCTACTATGTATGACAGTGACGTGGTAAGATTTCACAGCCGGACCATAAAGAGAAAGAGCCAGGCGGGTCTGGTGTTCTGGCATTTGAAAAGCGGGGCCTGGGCCGGCCCAGTGGCGCACTGGAGAGTGCGCTGCTTGGGAGCGTGGCGGCGCTCCCGCC
>NW_007727577.1:95660-118587 GCF_000696425.1 Galeopterus variegatus | reverse complement strand
CCGCCGAGGGTTCGGATCCCATGTGGAGACCGGTTCCCGCTCACTGGCTGAGCGCGGTGCGGGCGCAGCACCAAGGGTTGCGATCCCGTTACCGGTCAGTAAAAAAAGACAAAAAAAAAACAGGAAAAAGAAAAAAAAAAAAAAGTGGGGCCTTTGAGAGGTGATGGGATCTCAAGGACTGTGCCCCTATGAATGGATTAAGCAATTCATGGAGTAATTTGTTGATGGTTTAATGGGTTATTGGGGAGCGGTTCTGATGGCTTTATAAAGAGGGTGAGTGACAGGTTAGCTCTCTTTATCAGGCTGTTCTCTCTCTGTCACACCCTGGTCGCCACGGGACTCTGTAGGGAGTCCCCACCCAGAGGAAGGCCCTCACCAGATGCACCCCTGGACCATGGACTTCCCAGACTCCAAACTGTAGGAAATAAATTTCATTTCTTTATCAGTTTCAGGTGTTCTGGTATAAGCGACAGAACTGACTAATGCAAACATCATGTCGCTGTGGAATCATCTCATTTTCTCGCCTAGGATTTAGTGCCTTTCACGTTTTTGTGTTCTGCCAGCTGGTGTGGAATTCAGGTGGGAGTTCAGGTCCCTCGGGCTTCTATGTAGTTGGGAGAAAACCTGAAGTCTCACTAAGAAAGTGACAGAATGAACGCAACGGCCTTGAGGGTTTTTTGTTGTTTTTGGGGGGGTGGGGTGTGCCACTTGCAGGATCTGACACAATGTTCAGCCCCTTCCTGAGAACATGTCACACCCACAAATCCTGGGGGTGGGGTCCACGGGCCTCGGGGGCTCCCCCAGGCACCCAAGTTTAAGCCTCTAAAATGACTCTTGGGGAGGGAGAGGTCACCCCAAAGTGGAAGGTGGGGGGTCTTCTGTTCCTGGACAGTGGGGGTCCGTCCCTCAGAAAGCACGAGACCCAGAGTAGGAGGAAAAGGCTTTATGACTTGCAAGTAAGGAGAGCACTGGGGATGGCTCCCAAAGCAGAGTCTCCCTGAACGAGGTAAGGGGCCGTCTTAGACAGCCAAGGTTCCCCCTGACGTCCCATCGTATCTCTCACTTAGGTTTTCTCAGGTAAATGAAGGCGACAAGCTTGTGCAGTTTGGGTTGGTCGACTATGGGACACAGTTCCCTGGTCAGTTCTGAAGCCAAATTTGCATTTGGATCTGGGAAGCAATGTGGCCTTTGGCAACAGCAGGATCTCAGGAAGTTGTCACACGGGCTTAACCTTGAGCCCTCAGCTACAGGTTGCAACCCACAGGTGGTAAGTTGAGCCCTCCTGTCATGGTTGACCCATGACATAAAATAGGGTCAGACAGGTGCAGAGATCCCGGCTTCTCTTTGGGCGGAGATTCACCAACGTTCATCTCTGGGGCCCGTGTTGTAGTTTCAGCTGATGTATTCTGCGGGCGGTCTAGTATTTCAGGGTTCATGAGTTCTTGCTGCCTCCTGCAAGGGTGAAACTCAGGCCAAAGGGTTACGACTGGTTCACTGAAGTTCAGACCTTTTAGTGGATGCCCTGGCCCGTTGGTGACGCTTCTCCCTGGGTGGAGCAGCAGCCCCACAGCCCCTTCGTCCACCCTGCCAGAGGCTCCGAGGGGCAGCGTCCCCCGTGCACCCCGGCGAGCTCCCATCTGAAAGGGAGACCCCAGCTCGTTCCAGATGCGTCAGAGCTCCCTCCAAGCTCGCCACCTTGCTGGGCACTTGACCCCTCTTTCGTGGTTGCCCCCTTCCATGAGGTCGATACCACTGTTATTCCCATTTTACAGAAGGGGAAGGTGAGACCCAGAGAGGCTCATTTGCTCAGTGTCACACAGGATTGGAATCCAGGCTGTCTGGCCCCAGGGGTCTCAGCTCTACGCTCTGCTTCACGTGGGGTTCTTGTCTGGGAGTGGCCCCAAACTAGAATCTTTGACCATTATCCCCTGTGACGTCCAGCCCCTCAGGGAGGCCTTAAGCACTTTTAAGTCCCAGAGCTAGTAATTCCCTCGTGTCCCTCAGGACACCATCCCCAGGCATGGCCAGAGAACAGCCTGCTGTTGGCATCACGGTCTTGCTTATGATTGTGACCTGGCTCCTTTACCTGTCCCTGCAGGTGAAGCTTTCTCATCTCAGAGACTGAAGGCTCAGGTCTCTGAAAGCAGCATCAGTGGTAGCAGTAGCAGTAATAGGAGGGGGAGAGGTGCGCAGAGGAGCCGAGGTCCCCTAGTGACGCAGCCCTGCCCCGTGCGCCAGCCCCTTGCTCAGCACGGGACACGCACTCTCTCAGTTCTCACACCTCCCTTTTGAGGAAGATACTCTCGATTCTCCCATTTACAGATAATGAAACCGAGGTGCCGAGGGGCTAAACGATTTGCTCGAAGTCAAGGTAAGTGTGAGAACCGGGTCCAGCCCTCTCACTGCTAAAGCCACACCATCTCCCGTGGATCCCTCCAATGTCATGCACAGCAGGTGCTTAATAATTGCACACCGCGTGGCTGAGAGCTGGGCTCTGGGTGTGGCCGGGTGGCATCCCTGGAGGGTTCTGTCCCTCTTTCTCAGGTAGGTGGTGTTAGGAAATGGGCTCATGTGTTCCTGATTCACCAGCGGCGAGCGGGAGTGTTTCAGGGGTGGGAGTTCGAGCCTGGTCCTGGAGAGCGTCACAAGACAGGGAACTCCTCCTGGCTGCCCCCTCACTCTGCGATATTGCCTTTTTCAGAGATGCTATCATGCCTTCTTGTTCTGGGGGACTCAACTGTGCCATCTGGATTTGCCCATTGGCCAGCTCAAGAATGCAACCAGTCATTAGTAAATCCATTTGATCTTGGCTGCTCTTTCGTGGCCATGTGGGTTTATGGGAAGCCTGTGGTTCCCCCCAGGTGTGGACTGGCGAATCAAGCTGTCACGAGTCACCTCCTGATACTAATGTCTTCGCAGGTGTCAGCTCGTGGAGGTCAGGGTGGAGGTGGGAGCCAGGACACCGGCTGGATGGATCATCTCCTGCCACCTCCCGGCCACATGTGGGGTCCTGGTCTCTAATGCCCGTTCCATGCATGGCATTCCTGTCCATATACCTTCTCGTTTTACAGAAATTTTAGAAATGAAGTGATTGCTGTTGACTGCACAGCCAGGTAGAGACGGAGCTTTGGTGACAGCAAACTGGGGTCCCTCCTGCTACAACTGAAGTCTGCTTCCACCGTGGTGAGTGTCGTTCCCGGAGCAGCACCTGTCTCTGGCTTACCTGGCCCGCTCCCCTGCGAGCAAGAGTCCACGCTGTCCTCTGTTCTATCTCAGGGCCATGCTCATTTGCCCCAAGGCTGCTGTGAACCACCAGCTTTGCTCTTCCGAGACCCAGACAGTACGTTTGAGAGTGAAAACTCCCAGGTATGTCAAAGGTGCTTAGTAAATGCTGGTTAAGCCCGTCCACACTTTCCTTGGCTCTCTGGGTGGCCAGGATTAGTACCCTGAATTCCTTCAGTTAACTGCCCCTGCCCAGGGAGCGTTCACTTTCCATGAGGTCAGTCAGGAAAGGAAACACTGACTGATCCCCTTTCTGGCCATTCAGGGTCATTTCCTGCTCCTCGCTGTGGCTAGAACCACCAGAATACGTCTTGGGTTCAATAGGATATAAACACCACGCAGGCTCCTACCTGTTGAACAGTACCTGGCGTTTAGTAGGCCCTCAGTAAACCAACAGGGACTGGAGGGGGCCAGGGAAATGCCCCCTCGACACCCAGACCCCAGACCCCTTTGTCTTTGCCCGTCTTTAAGCTCCATCAAAACGCTGTCTATATCAGCGTGGGAACGGGAGTAAACTTGAGTGCAGGGAGGACTGTGCCTCTTGTGACCTTCATTGACAGACAATGAGTTTGCTCCCAGACCTTTGTCTGAGTGACAGTGCCTGGGACAGCCTGCAGGAGCCAGCCACATCTGTGGGTCTCAGGAGTCAGCCACGAGCATGGAGGCTGCAGAAGTCTCTGGCTGATGGAGATAAGGTTTGATAAACAGGGCGAGCGTGCCGTCCCCTCTCCGCCCCTCTTCTAGATACCCGGCGTTCTTTATGGCTCTGCTCAGGTAGATCATTCATTGCCATAAATTTTCTTATCTCCAGTGCTTTTCCAATTATGGATAACAACAGAAAAGCAGTCATTGGTTTCTAAAAGGTCATCAAGATATAGAGCCCGTTTGGGAAGGGAATGACTTACACAGTTGGCTTGTGTAAATCTGGAGAAGTTTTATGCACAAGTTGGACAAGAAATGTAAGTGAGATTCATAAAATATATAAAGATTGATGGTGTCTCAGCTGATGAAAATTGCCTTTCCTTTTGCTGTTTGTGCGGGGATTATTTGTTCTTTGCAAGTGTTTTACATGCAGCTCATGAGCCAACAACAAGTCCTTGTGAAGCCCCTGCAAGCGGCTAGTGGCTTCTGAGAGCACGGTGACAATTAGTGATGGCATGGTCAAAGAGCAGGCTGGAGCAGATCTCAGACACCATGGCTCCTCTTGACTGCCAGAAATATCCCAGCACCTCCATCCAGCTATTACACTTTTAGTATCTGTTGAGAGAGAAAACACTCACTCACATGGGCGTCCAACCAGCTGGTGGTAACGGTGGCATCCTTCTGAGATCCGAGGCTTGGGACACAGTGCCCAGGCTTAGCATTTTTCGAAGTGGTTTTGAGACCACCTGCACTGGAACCAGTGCGGATTCCCAGCCTCACTCCCAGAAGCTGGATTTTATTCGTGTGAGGTTAGGTCTGGGATCGCCCACTTAACAATTTCCCCAGGTATTTTACACATGCTCCAGGTGCTCAGAAAGACCCGTCTAGCACTTTGTCCGTCATCTTGTGCAGGAGGGAACTCAGGTACAGAGAGGCAAGTGGCACGGCTAATGGCACAGTTGACACCCTCTGCTTTCTAGGAACTTAGAACATCGTCAGAGAGAGAAGGATCAGAACCTGCGATGCCAATATAAAGAGCTCCAGGAGAGCGGCTTCCTCACCAAAGCTGCTATGTGTAGGCTGATTAGAAAATGTCATTTCTGGGCCGGCCCGTGGCTCACTCGGGAGAGTGCGGTGCTGATAACACCAAGGCCACAGGTTCGGATCCTATATAGGGATGGCCAGTTTGCTCACTAGGTGAGCGTGGTGCTGACAACACCAAGCCAAGGGTTAAGATCCCCTTACCGGTCATCTTTTTTTAAAAAAAAGAAAATGTCATTTCTCCTGGAAGACCCCCTGACCCAGCTTGAGAGTCTCTTCTACTCTTCAGCTGTCCCTCACTGCCATTTCATTGTTTCTTTTTTTCTAGAAGGTGACTTCACTCTGCCATTTCAGCAGCTCTGCTCACCTTGAGCGTGGCACAGAGGGGAACTTGTACACGGGGCTAATCCAGAAGCGTGGCTACTAGCGTCTGTGTTGTGGTGGGCTGTTGACTAACAACTGGCTCTCTGGGAGAAAAAAGCCCTGACTTGTAGCATTTGCCAATTTCAATTTGTAAATACTCCCACCATGGTCGATTTCAAGCTTACTAAGAGGACCGTGGAGTTGAGAAGAGATGGAGGATCAGCTCTCACAAGCTGGCGAGAGCCGGCTCTGGCGCGCCACTGTATCTGTGTCCTGGGACGAGCGGAGATGTAGGCAGAATTGGATCGGGGCCAGAGAAGGAGGAGGCTGCAGACACTTCGGGGCCAGGCAGGCTAAGGGTCATGTCCAGGAGAGTGTCTGGAGTGGGTGCCCACATGCCCAGGGTGGAAGCCAGGCCCGGGATGCAGAGAAATGGCACAGACGGTGCTGGGGCTCACACGCAACATTCCCTGGGGCAGAGGAGGGCCACTGTCACCCGGCCACCTAACCTCTGCCCCGAGGGCTTCAGACCCAGAGCCTCTTGTGCTCTCTGCCCCAAATGCAGGACGTGGCCTGGGCTTCCTTCCTGAACTGAGCTGATGCTTCTCACCTGGAAACCATCCCCTGCTCACCTGGATAAGTCGGGGGCAGAGTTGGAATGACGCATAGGCCCCTCACCTTGCCTTGGAGACCTCACCTTCCACCAGCAGCCTCCGCTGCCTCCTCGTCTGTCACTGCCATCCCTTCCCCACCTGCCCTGCACTCTAGCGAGAAGGCCGGCCTAGCCAGTCCCAAATAGCAGGTGTCGGCGCACCTCCTGGGCCTTGCTCGAGCCGTGCTCGCAATCCTCCCCCACCCCTGCTTTTCAGTTTGTGAAAATCCTCCACTTTCCTAAAGGCCTTCTGCAAATGTCACCACTTCATAAGGATCTTCCTGACTCTCCTGAACCAGGGACAGCCCCTCCCTTTTTTTGACCCCAAGACACCAGTACCTTTCCTGCAGCACCGCTGATGTGGCCTTCCAGTGACACAGAGGGTGCGTACCACGTATAGTGATGATGTGTGCCCTGTGTGGTGAGGTGGCCTTCCAGGGACTTCGATGATGTTTTCCCTCTATAGTCGCTGCTTATTTACTTTAGGATCCCAGGGGCCAGATGTCTTGCTATCTCTGTGACCACTGCAGCATTTGGCCCTGCAGCCTGAGACCTTGCTAAGGTCTTGTTTTACCCCTAAAGACCAAAAATAGTGCATCACCTCCAGCAGCGATTGCTAGTGTCTCTGGAATGCTGGCTGGGACAGACGTCTCCTTATTTAATCCTCACCCCCCCAATCCCCACCCCAGTGATGCACCTACTCTAGAGAGCTCCGGGCTCACAGCAAGGACAAAACCTACAGTCCACAGGTTTGGGCTCTTGTCCGGCTTTCTCCAGGGGACTCCCATCCCTCCCTTCCCAGCTCTCTTTTTCTGAGATGTTTCACAGAGCAGATTCAAAACCCATTTGCCAAGGCCTGGCTGAGGTTGTCTGCTGTTCTCACCTTGGAGAAATGATTGGTTGGAACGTGATTTAGGACCGGCTACCACCACCTAGTGACAGCACATGACCCGTGCCACCAGCCACGCTCCTCCATGGACCAGGCGTGGTCCTCCCACCCCTGGCTCCAGGAACAGGGCCCTGGTGTTGACAGCACCTGTGCATGCCACGTGAGTCTGAGGTCACCGTGCGGTGGGGTTTGTCCTTGGGCAGTGACCTTGCTCTTTCATTCTTTCCTCCATACTTCCTCATCTCACTCTACAAAAGGAACGATACTGTAATGGTTAAAACAACTCAGGCCTTAGAGTTGGGGAGTCCTGGGTTCGAATCTCAGCTCAACCATTTATGGTCCATGTGACTTTGGGTACATGATTGAACTGTGCTCAGTGTCTTCGTCCATGCAGGGGGGATAACAGTGGTTCTATCTTGTAGATGTCCGTGGGCACCTTATAAATAACCACTGCCATCCGGGCATCGGGGCAGCATTGTGGAGCCTTTCTTCCTCCACCTGGTTCCTAGCACAGTACCAGGCTAGCACAGTAGTACCTGACAGTAGTGGGTCTTCTGTAATGGAGCTGAGGATTAACCTGGGTCCCCTCTCTTCCTCCTCGTGCCCCCAGCCTCAGCACCCACCCCTCGCCCCTCATCAAGGCAGCAGCATGAGTCAGTTCTAGGGGAAGATTGTGGCTGCATGGGGGAGTGTGGCAGGGAGAACAGGCCCTGGGGAGACACAGCGCTCTGGGACCTTGGAGTGAGGGTGTTCAGTTTTACGACCATCTGGAACTGTCCTTCTCTTTTAATAAACAGCTCAAGGTCAGGAGGCAGCTCGGCAGCCCACCCACTCAACTCATGCCTTTCACCCCATGCAGCACCCCAGCCTTCTCCTTGTAGGGTCACAGCCCCTCACCCCCCAGCCTGACACGGGGCTGGAGTAGAATCTCGTCTGACTGATGCACCTTCGTGGGAGACAGGATGGAGGGCACCGACCATCCCCCTCAGGGCTCTTCTCCAGGACACAGGGTGGCCATGAGGACGCACTGGCAGATTGACGAGACTCTGGTAGTCTGTGTGCAGGGCATTTATCACGTTGCAGGATGACGAAGAAGAAGCAGGTGTCTGACCTGGAATGACAAAAACACAGAGCGACAAAGGCACACTGGGGTGGAGAGGGGCAGACAGGGAGTCATTTTTCAGCATGATTTTCTTCCATTTAATGGGCCCATAGATTATGGGACCTGATCATCTGATGGCCTATAGAGATGCTTTATGGTTTCAGGTATAAGGTTTTAGAAGAAGAAAAAATAATTGTGAACTTTCTGTCCTACAAAGACCCTCATCTTCTATAGAATACAAAGTTGATTTTGTTTTGCTTCTCTTAGAAACGTACTCAAGAGGAGAAAGATAAATAGGATTTATGAACCTCCTTCTGCATGCAAAGAAAATGAAAAGAAACTTCCCCTTTTGAACTTTCCTTTTGCGTGAAAGCGGGGGGAGGCGTCTTTTTGTTTGTCTTCGAGAGAGATTTAAGAGGTTCTCTCCTGGAACAGCAGAGAATTTAATGCTACGTATTTTTTTAAAACCTTTAGTCTTTTCCTAAAGTTTTCTCTCCTTGGCTCTGCAATCAGGAAGGTCTGAGGAAAGAGGTGGAATGTTCTGTCTCAGAAGGGCCCCATCTCAGGCCACATCTGTCCCAGGGCCCAGTTTGCAGTTCTTGTCCCTGTGAGTGCAAATCTTTACTGAAGAGCCACACTTCATTGCAAAGAGGAAAAAGAAAAAACAAACAAACAAAAAACCCCCAGTGTCAACAAGCAAATGAAAGATGCTCAACTTCCTTAGTCATTAGAGAAATGCAAATCAAAACTACAGTGAGAACCACTTTACACCCACTAGGATCACCAGAATTAAGACAGATAATGGCAAGTGTTATGAGGATGTGGAGAAATCGGAACCCTCGCACACTGCTTTTAGGAATGTAAAATGGTGTAGCCTCTTTGGAAAACGGTTTAGTGTTTCCTCAAAAAGTTAAGCATAGAATGACCATGTGACCTAGCACTTCCACTCCTGGGTATAGACCCCAAACAGGTATCTAAACACATGTCTGCACATGAACATTCATTGCAACACTGTTCACAATAATCAAAGCCTGGAAACACCCCAAATATCTGCCAATGGATGAAGGGATAAACAAATTGTTGTATACAAATACAATGACATATTATTTAGCCATAAAAAGGAATAAAGTACTGATACATGATACAATGTGGATGAACCGCAAGAACACTGTGCTGCGTAAAAGAAACCAGACACATTATATGATTCCATTTAAATGAAATATCCAGAACAGGTTCTGGAAATCCCTAGACAGAAAGCAGACTCGTAGTCGCCAGTATCTGGGAGGAGGGGACAATGGGTGCTGACTGCTTAGTGGGTATGGGTTTCCTTTTGGGGTGATGAAAACGTTTTGGAACTAGGTATGTTACCAAGCAAGGGCCTGGTGCCCACGGAAACAGATGCCACGGTGCTAGTTTCTGAGAAAAGAAAAGCCTTTATTGCGAGGTTGACCAGCAAGGAGACAGGAGGCAAGGCTTTCAAATTTGTCTCCTCGAACAAGGGGCTGGATGGATTTTTAAAAGATGGGTAAGGATCAGGGACTGGGGACTGGCTGGCTCCTGCTCAGACCACACAACTAGGCAAAGGGCGAGTGGCTGGGCCTGAGTCAGGCCATATGACACAGGCAAGGGCTGAGTGGTTGAGCCTGAATCGAGTACTTGGTGGAGGATTTTCAGGTTCCCGTGGTGCCCAAGGTCATCTGGAGGGCAAAGTACTTCTGTCTGCACGTGCTCAGCTTACATCCTGCAAGACAACTTGGAAAACAACTTAAAATAGAGAAATAGAACCATTTTCAGCTGGTTTAACCAGTTCTCAACTAGTTTCACGCAGTTTCAGATAGAGGTGGTGGTTGCACATCATTGTGAATGTACTAAATGGTACTGAAATGTTCACTTTAAAATGGTTCATTTTATGTCACATGAATTTTACCTCCATAATGTATATATGTGTATATAAAATTCATGTAGAGCCCCGGGAAGCAAGCCCTGAGAGACGAGCTGACTCAAGGGGAGTTGCTGTGAATGGTTGAAGGGTTGGCTTGTTTTTTCTTCTGTCTCAGTAGTAAAGGTTTGGGGAGAGCATCAGGTAACAAACTCCCCCTTGGGGACCACCTAGAGACTCAGACTGGACAGAGCCAAGAACCCAGGGTGGCACAAAATGGCAATCCTACCAGCCTACCCATCTTCTCCCCTGCCACAAAATCCCCCCCTCCCTGCACACACAACCACACGCCTGAACGTCCGGGCCCCTCAACCAGAGATAGCCAGGACAGAGGTCAGCACAGGTGAGGGTGTCAGCAGCCAGTGAGGGCAGAACTGCAGGAAGCTGAGTACGTGGAAGGTGTGCATGTCCCCCCTCCCATGGGATGTGGCATGTCCGTCTTCTCCACGCATCTGTGGGCTCCGGGAGGGCTTTATCCTGTTCCTTCCATGGGAGGTGGCCCAGGGACAGCCCCTCAGCCCAGCTCCATAATGGTGTCTGTAGCGGGAAGAGTGTAGGCTCCTGGTGGCGCTTGGGTCCCAGCAGCCTCTAGGCCTCCCTGGACAGAATGTGGTGTTCCCCACGGGCTCTGATCTCCCTGGGGCCACATCTCAGAGCTCTGCATTTTTCCCAATCCCACCGTGGGCTGGGATTCTGCAAAGGCTCCACCTGAGGGCCCAGGAGGAGCTTCATGTCCTCATCGGGGCCTCTCCTGCCCCTGAAAGGCTGTGGGGGGCTGGCCCCGCTCTGGACACCCAGCTGCTCCACCCTCATATGGCCCCATCTCCACTCCCTGCCCCTGATTACAGTCCTCTCAAGTGTTTTCTGGTACCTGTGGGACCCGCGTTCCTTTCTCCAATAGGTCCCTGGCTGGCTCCTTGGGCCCCTGGCTGGAAGTCCCCCTGGAGGAATTGGGGGCAGCTAATAACAGACCTGTACTCAGCCTGGGACACTGTCTAGCTTGGCTGGGAAGTGACCTGTGAGGGATGCACATGGAGTGCTGGTGGGGGCAGTGCAGCGACCCCTGGCTCAGGCAATCCACCAGAACCGGTGAGCCAGGGGGCCTGGAGTGTGGTCGCTGCACTGCCCAGGGAAGGACTGGCTGGTTCAACATGCTCCCAAGGGATAGATAGGCTTGGCTTTTACCCTTGACCTCCTTGTTCTTGCCCAAGGAGACTTTGGGAGCCCCAAAGCCAGGGACTCTTTCCTCTTCTTCTGGATGGGCCCAGCCTCCATGTCCCCGGCCACATATTTGCTTTTTAAGCACATACAGAATGTCCAGCCCCATCTGCAAACAAGAACCAGAGGAGCAGGATCCTGAAGGGGTTGTGCAAGCCTGGGCGGGGGAGGGGGCAGCAGGTCCCAACCTTCCAGGCTTCGAAGAAACCTCTCGGGACAGAAGTGGCTCTCAAGGGTTGTGCTAAGTGTCCTTTCTCCTTGTATTAACCAGTGAAGTGTCGACCCCACAATTAATGCAGCCGCCACCCAGAGCCAGAGGAACCGGCAGGCACGTGAAAAATCTTACTGCGTCTTCATCTACAGCAGCCCCCACCCCACCCCCACTGCCCCTGGCAATGGGAGCCTGAGTAATCCTTGGGAAGAGAGAATAATTAATTCAAAAAGGCCCACATCCCGGGCCTCGGCCCTCTGACAAGGGAGAGCAGGCGAGGCGCGGTGAGAAGTCTGCTGGAATAATCCCTGTCTCAGGGCAAGACTGTTCCAGCCCTAATGAGACTCCCGGGCATTATCCCTGTGTGTATTGTCTGCGGCAGCCAGGAAAAGGGCGAGACCAACTTTATTTCTGAATTTGGACTGACTTAAAGAAGTGGCATCACATTTGAAGGGCACCCAATCAATCTGTTGCCCTCGCTGCATGAAATTGTACTGCGTGCTGCTGACTATCTCGCCGGGCGCAGCTGGGCTGTAAGTCATTGGTGATAACATGCTTTATTATGCCGTCGTGTTTATGAACTGTGCCTGGAAAGAGATGATAGAAATATGCAGCAATATGCAAAGGGCTGGGGGGAGGGAGGGAGGGGGAGCCAGTGCCCGTTGCCAGGGCAACGGTGGGGCTATTTTGGGCATCGGATTTTGCAGATGATGGAAACCATTTCCCTGCGATGGTTGGACTCACCCTCCCTCCTTCCTGGAGGCGATAAACACAGAACTGAATATTTAGGAAGAAGATGGCTTAATTTTTTAAATAAAAAGTATTATATTTTTCCTTCTGCCTCCTTTAAAAATGGATGAAAAATCTAAGGGTGTGGATAAGCATTCTTCAGTGGAAGATGAGCTTTCATCCTGATAGAAGGAGATGTGTGAATAATTCACTAATCTGCACTGATCCCCGCCACCTCCCCCCACCGCCCACCTCCACCTCTTTTTACCTGCACCGACTTAACTCTGATAAACTCCCCAAGCAAAATCCCCAAGCTCTGGACCTCAGCATCATCTCAAAACATCCAGGTGTTTATAAGCAAGCTGAATTCCAATGAGTCGCCGGCAACTCGGCTTCCAAGGAGATGGCTGGAAGGTGACTCCATCTCTGGGCACAGATGTCCTTGAGAAACAAAGGCTCAGGAGCAAGGGCCAGGACGATGCTCTGCTCCTGCCTCCTCCATCAAAGATACAGACCTCCTGGAGGAGGGGTCCCACCTCTGCAGGCTCTGAGCTGCTTACAGCAGCCTGGTGGGTGCAGCCTTGGTTTCTCTCTGATGTTTTTTCAGTAGTTCTCAAACTGGGCTCCCCTAATCAGCAGCAACTGCAGCAAATGCAAAATTTGGGGACCCCACTCCAGACTTACTGAATCAGAATGGAGGTGAGATCAGCAGCTTGTGTTGAACGAGTCCCACTGATGCTGCGGCAGCCTGAGAGCCACTGGGGCCGGGTATTACTATCCTGCCCCAGCACCTACCCCGTACCCTGCCTCCTGGCTGTAGGTGCTCAATACGTGGGTGCTGAATGAATGGAGCTGGGGAAACAGCCTTGGAATCCAACCTCCTGCCCTCAAGCCAGCCTTGCTGTGGCCGTGTATTGGAAGTGCAGTGGGCGGTGGGAAAACAGCGGGTGGAGTTCCCGAGCTCAGGGTTCAAGATCTGGGCTTGGAGAGAGGTGGCTCCCAGAGGCCTGTGTTCTTTCTTGCCTGTCCAGCTCTCACTGGCTGGGCTCCTCTCTGGGGCTGGCTCAGGGATGCTCCCATGACCTGGAACACCCAGACATGTTTCTCCTGCCTGCTGAGCTCTGGTACCAGGTCTAAGACATGCTGCTGGATCCAGGGAGCACCTTGCAGGGCAAGCTAGTTCTGGAAGATTATGTAGTTGTCAAAGCTGGTGGGACAGAATGCATTTTGTTGTTGTGTGTGTGTTGGAGGTGACTCTCGCTCTGTGGCCGGAGTGGGTTCATGCCATTAACACACTTCCTTTGTTCCTCTGGCTTTGTGTCAATGAGCCACACTGTAGCTCCCAAGTGCCCCCTCATGCCATCCCATCGCCAGAAAGAAGTCCCCTGAAGATGTCATTTGCGGGCCAGTTTTGGGAAGGTTCTTTGTGATGAATTAGGGGAGAAGGTGGCTGGTGGCTTCAGATGTGGGCTGTTCCTCTGGGGGTGTCACTTAGAATATCACTGCACTGTCTGAGGAGAGCAATAGGATTTAGGCTTTCTTTTTAAAACAAACTTCTATGTGCATGTTATCCAAGTAATATGTAGTCCTGAAGAAAAATCAGAAAATATAGAAAAATATAAAGAAGTAAACAAATTATCTATACTTTTTCTGCCTGCAGATAAGAGATAATCTTTGTCTGGTTTTTTGTTCTGCTCCTTTTTTCCTCTCTCTCTCTCTGTTAATTTTATTTTTACAGACTCGAGATCATATTGTATCCTGCTTTTTTTTTCACCTAACATAATGTGAACATTTTTTCCATTTTCTTAAATAGTCCACCCTTTTTTGTGTGTGTGACTGCATACTATTTTATAATGTGGATGTATCATAGTTAAGCTCTTTCGTGCATAAATTATTTTCCGTGTGTCTTTCGGGCTGTGGAAGTGGCGGTTTGTGATTTTAATACCAAAGAAAGCCCTGAGCTCAGAGAGAAGCAGAGGCAAGTCCCTTCGTCTTTGATGCCTGGCATTCGAGTTGATGCTGAAGGCGGAGAAACTGCTCAGGGAGTGGGGATTGAAGTTAGTTTCTGTGGTAACATTCAAGGGTAAGAGACAAAATTACGCCCCCCAGGGCCAGTGGCAGCAGGTGGCGTTTTGAAGGTTGCGAGGAGGTAAATGCAGGAGACAGAAGTTCGCACAGGGCTTCCTTTACATGCACCGGGATGGGGCCGTCAGAGGGGGAAGGTGGGGGAGACACCAGCCTGGCATGGGTGCCCTCGAGAGCCCTGCTTGTGCATTGACCACCCCCTCGGGTGCAGGGAGGCCAGCCAGGCTGGGGCCTTGGGCTGTGGGTGTAGACAGCTCTGGTGCACCTGCTCGCAGAACCGTCTCCACTCCCATGGAGAGAAACAGAAATCGGCCAGGAGTCCCAGGGGATATTTCTATGCATTTTCCTCCCTCTATTTCAGATCCACACAGCTGAGAGTGAGGGTGGGTGAAATGAAAATCTCTTTAATAAACAGAACAGTGAAGATCAGCCAGCGCAGTGAGGTCTGCTGCCTGCTGACACTCCATCCTCCTGCCGATGGCACCGCTAACTTTTCATGTGTCTTTGTGGCTCTTCTCTTGCAAGAGTTTGATCTTGCTATAGGTTTCCAAAGCCTTGTGAGATCCACTCCCTTTCTGACCGTTACTCCCCTCACAGCCACCTCTACTAGCTCGACTCACAGGGACTCTTCTTCATAAACAGCTGCGTCAGCAGAATTTATTGCAGCTTAAGCATAAACACCCCTGTGATCCTCTACGGGACAGGGTCTCAACCACAGTACTGTTGACATTGAGGGCCAAGTAATTGTGTGTTGTGGGGACTGTCCTGTACATCGTAGAATGTCAGCAGCATCCCTGGTCCCTACACACTAGACGCCAGTAGCATCTACTCAGTCGTGATGACCAAAACTGTCTTCAGATGCTGTCAGATATCCCCTGGGGGACAAAATCATCCTTTGCTTAGAACTGCTGATCTAGAACAGCATTTCCCAAAATGTATTCTGTGTAAGATGAGTTTAATGGGATGTTTGTAAATATTTTCTGGAAAATGGAGTTCCAAGATCAGCTAAGTTTGAGGTTGCACAGAGTTGACAGGTCTCTGCCCCCACTGCGTTTGGGTGACTTTTCTCGATTCTCTCCTGCTCTTCACCCAGCTTTCAGTGGGTTACTGTCCCTGTGACTCTCCAGATCCCCTTTATTTCTTCAGTGGTTTTATTGTTACTGCTCTTCCTTTCACTTCCTCTCTGTGTTATTCCAGATCTTAAGCTACTGTCTCTTGCTCTCCCGAGCTCTTGTATCTTTGATTTGTTTTTTTGTTTCATAGAGGTCATCACCTTTAATGTGGGTGAGGAGTTTGGCCACAGTTTTCATCAGCTCAGTAGCAACATTTTGGTGATATGCTGTGAGTATCATGTGACCCTGCTGGGGACCTGCCACCTGGAACATGGGATGGGCACACCTTGCATTGGCACTTGCTGATTCCTGCTCTTCTCCATCTGCCTTAACATCTGCCTAAGCTCCTCTGTAGCTCCCCATGGCCCTCAGACCACAGCACCTTCCAGGTCTGCAATGATGTCATTCGAAGGGTGACCAAAAGTCACCAGTGAGGAAAACACAAGTGTTCTTTAGCATTAGCAGGGAATCATTGTAGCCTGCCTGTCCCATTGCTGAGTCTTAGAGACCAACAGCTCAGTTGTTGAGTGACTGTGGCTCTATAGCAACAGGTGTTGCCTTCAGAGCAGATCAAGCCCAATTGGGAATATTCTCATTGGCAGAAGTGGGGCAGATCTTCCCAGTTTCATGGATCTTCAGGACTTTATGGGCACCTTATTTATCCATGTTTATGAAGGGTCCCCATGTGGAGAATTCATGTATATTTCTCTTGAGTTCTCATCATGTGTGATTCACAGGAGGGGTGAGACAGGAGCAATGGAGCCTACTGCCCTATTTTGCTAGATTAGGGGAGAGGAAGGAAGTGGCATGTATGGGGATACTTCTTTAGGTTATAAATTCACCACTAAAATCCCCAAATTGGATGACCCATTGGCTGTGATTTGCTCTGTTGTTATATTTAGTTTTGTTTTAAAAGAGCCATTACTGATTTTAACTCTCTCCCTCCTTGTATGGTCTGTTCTTAAATCCAACACGACTTGCACTAAATTGATCACCTTTGACCCCGTCCCCCCAATTTCCTCTACGCAGAACACATTTCTAGCAGCTCAGCTCTTGTGTTATGAAACTTGGAGTCCTCTTTAGTTGTCCCTCCTCCTTCAAACACTGGATATTATCTGTCATTGTGGCTTGTCATTTTTTCCCCCTCAAAATGGCTTTTGGTGTCACCCCCAAAGCCCTTACCCAGGAAAACCACAAAAGTGCCACAAACGAGATCATGGGTGTGACAGAGAGTATGGCAGGGTTGTCTGACTTAGCCGAGATGGGTTTGTGGGTGTCAACGTCCAGGGAAGCCCCTTCTGGGGAAACAACATTCTGAATGAGACCTGCACCATCAGCAGGACTTATGTGACTCGAGGATTCCCCCCACTCCCCAGTTTCCCACACACCTTCAGCCTGGGCTTCCTTACGTGACCCTTCATGTCAGTTTCCCAGGGCGGCTTGAGCAAGTACCACACACTGGGTGGCTTAAAAGAACAGAAATTTATTGCCTCACAGTTCTGGAGGTTAGAAGTCTGAAATCAAGGTGTCAGCAGGGCTGGCTCCTTCTGGAGGCTCGAAGACAGAATCCATCTCATGCCTCTTCCCAGCTTCTGGTGGCTCCCAGCGAGCCTTGGTGACTGTTGGCTTGCAGCTGTGCCACTCTAAATCCCAGTCCATCTTCGCACGGCCTTTTCTCTTCTTATAAGGACAGTAGTCACCTGGATTTAGGACCCACCATAATCCAGTAAGACCTCATCTTAATTTAATTATGTCTGCAAAGGCCCTAAAGTAGCCACATCCACAGACTCTGAATTTCAAATCATGAATTTTGGGAGGACACTGTTTAACCCAGTAAGTACATCCTTGTTTAAGAATCTACTATCGACTATTTAAGGCTTTGCAATGAATCCCAGTTCCTGCATATCAAGTCCAGATGCCTCAGGTAGACTTTTTACAAACATCTGCTTCCACCTACCGACTCAGCCTTAGACTCAGCCTTATTTCCCGTCGTTCCCCTCATCACCTTCTCTTCAGTGGAGCTCGTACGAGTCCACTGCTCTGACCAGGCCTCCCCTGGCTACTTTTCCTGCCCTAGTCGAGGAAGGCGCTGCCCAGGCCCTGCCTTCCTACCTTCCATCTTGTCTTTTCCAGTGCTGCACCTGCGTCTTTGCCCATGGTGCTCTGCTCCCACCACAGTTCTCTCAGCCTGTGGATGGTGGCAGGGAAGCCCCAAGGAATTAGTGCCTTTTGGGAGCAGCTCCCAGCGAATGACAGATGGGGGTTAGTGGATAAACACCCCGTCTCCCTTGCCCCCCAGGTGGGATAACTTGGAGGCACATATTAATGAGGCCATTTTTTGGAGTATCCCAGTGGGATGAAGCTCTGTTCGCCCACAAGGACACATGTTTGCTAGCTCCCCCTTCTCGGTGCCTTTTCTATATCTCTTCTCTACTCCCCGACAGATGTTTCCCATGGGCACCTCCCAGGTCAACTCCAAATCCTAGTATCAGGGTCCACCTCCAAGGGGAACCCTAGGTGGGCCATTCTCACAGTTTTCTGCACCTAAAATGACTGCCCAAGTGTGTTCTCCAAAAACCAGCTTCATTTCCTTCTTCTCCGAGCTTTCCATGAGGACATCAGCCCACATGGCTTCTCTGTTCTCAGAACCACTTGTGTTGCAGGAGTCAAGACTTTGGCCTCTGGACTTTCTGCCTCTTTTCACCTTTGGGTGTTTGATTTCTCTTTCATAGAGATTGCATCCTCACATCGTCCAGAGTATGCCACACCACGCCCTAAAGTTTTCCCCAGACCTTGCATGGAACCTGTGCTTCCTTTGAGTCAGCAAAATCCTGTTCATCTTCTCTTGTTCTGTGTTGCTTTCTTCTGCAGGCTTATGTTTTTCCTTTTTCTTTTATCCATCCTTGCATGATGAGAGAAATTCCAAGACCCAACCAATACCTGCCAATGATGATGTGTGTTCGTCTGAAAAAGAGCTGCTGGGCTTTCTTCCTCGAGTCTGCAGCTGGGCAGGGGTTCCAAGTGGGCTCTGGGGTCCCATCGACTTATTGCAAAGTGGCTGAGCTGTTCTCGAGCAGGATTTTCTCCCTCTTCCCACTGCCTGATGATGACACTTGGAACCAGGTAAAGCGTGCAGGATTGTTGGAGCCTCTGGCTTCTCTGATATGTAGGTGGCATCCACATGCCTGCCTGACTGTGGTCACTGGGGCCAAGTGTTGACAACCTATTCAAGGTTCTCTATTGGTTTTCTCTTTGACACACTTGCTAGGAATCATTGACCAAGGCTGAGACTGTGCCTTCTGCAAAAGGCTGTTTATTCCTGCCACCCCCACCACCCACTAGCACAAGACCCTAGAGAAGGAGTCAGGAAGAGGAAGAGCCCTGCTCTGACTCCCCCATCCTCAGCTCCTCAACCAGCTCATCCTCAGGCCCCAGGAAAGCTGTAGGGTGATGGGGGTACTCAGGGGACTTTAGGAGGCAGTAGGTGCAGAGGCTCCCCCTCGGGGGGTGTTTGTGCAAAGGGATCGTGCCCCAGCGGGCTGTGGGTAGACACACGTGAGGTGGTGGCCAGATGCCATTCAGCCTCTGCACCCTCGTTAAAGGCTGGTCCTCATGGCTGCTTCACCCTCCAGGCCTCACACTGTGATGGATTCGTGTCTCTTAATAGTGTAGGGTGAACAACTGTCCCGGGTGTCATGACTGAGGGGTCCCCCAACATGCAGGACTTCCAGTGCTGAGTTGGTCGCCCTGGGACTTAGCATGGTTTTCTCCACAGGCACATTCACAGCTCCCAACCTGTGCCCAGCATTTTCAGCTGCTGAACTCATCCGCATCCTCTCAGGTGCTCACAGGGTGTAAATGGAGACAGTACGTGTGATATATCTGATCCAGCCAATGCACGTAATTTTCTGCTCTCTAACTTTCGCACACGATAGTCTTACTCAAGAGGTTTGCCACATCCCTCCTGAACTGGAGCTGGGGTCCCTACAAAGTGTCTGGGGGAGAGGGTGGGCAGGCTCCGATGGGCGGGGATCCCTCAAGTCCCTCTTCAGTCTCAAGCAGACAGATGCCATTCTCCCCAGCTGCCACCCTCCACCCTGCTGGCTTTGCAGAGATGCATATCACAAAGGCAGAAAGAGAGAGGTCTCCTGGGAGTGGGGTCCACACCAGTGCTCCTCAAAAAACCAGCCCTGTGCAGTCTGCTGACCCAGTTTTCTGGTCGGTATATCTCAGATATTGTCTAATCACAAGGATTCTATTTATGTTATTATCATGGCTACATTTATTTTATTTTATTTATTTATTTATTTTTTCCCTTTTTGTCTTTTTTCATGACCGGCAACGGATCGCAACCCTCAGTGTCGCCCCCGTACCGGACCGGTACCGGCCACGGGATCGCAACCCTCGGTGTTGCTCCCGCACCTCGCTCAGCCAGTGAGCGGCCGGTCTGTATGTGGGATCCGAACCCTCGGCGGGAGCGCTGCCGCGCTTCCCAAGCGGGGCACTGTAGCAGTGCGCCACCAGGCCGGCCCGATGGCTACATTTAAAAAGTTGTATACAAGTTGCATTTTCGAAAATTGGGTCAGATTTTTAAAGGTTTTTGAAAACCTGATCATTTAAACATGCACTGTGAGCTCCTCTGTGCAGTGAGGTGGGATTGCAGGGGAGCCACGTGGCTCATCCAGACATGGAACTGTTACTTTCAGTTCTGTTTATTTATATCATCAATCTGGAATTTACTTTTCTGAAAGACTGATCTGCCTGCATTTTAAGAAGCTAATGGCTGGAAAAAATGACTATATACTGAGAAGAAGCTGGTTTACATCCTGGGGAGGACTTTGCTTGATAAAATTAGTTCTCTTAAAGTAATTAAATCCACTGAAATTCTGAAATGATAATGAATGGGGTTTATCTTATTGATTGCTATTTCTGTGGAAGTTTTAATTTTTAATGAGTTTTTAAAAAATAAAAATAATATTCCTGTAAGTAGAAATATACAGATGGGTATTGAGTTAAAAGTAAAAGACACTTCCTGCCCCCCCAACCCTCCAAAGCTCCCTGCCTTGTTCCTCAGACAACCACGATTAACAGGTTCCTGAATATTTCTCCAGAAATTAAGTGTGCATAAATCACTAATATGTATGTCTTCTGTTCTTTTACACATTAGGGTCATAACATACCTACAGTTTCAGCACGTGTTTCTTCCACTTGGTAATAAATCTTGGGCAACTTCATTTAGACATAGATCTATTTCAGTTTTATTTTAATGGACATACAGCATTCCAGTGTATGGGTCAGACTCTGATTTGTTTAATTAGGCTTTTTTTTTTTTTTTAAGTCACTCTTAGAAGGGGTGATGTATTGCACGTCCCTGCATACATATCTCTCTGCAGTTGTGTGTTACCGGAGAATATTCTCAAAGTTGGAATCACTGGTTAAAGAATTAAACCTTGATTGAGCATTTGTCACGGAGGGTCACTTTAAATTATGACAGCAGCAAGTGCATAGTATTACAAATGATTAAAAATAATTTAGATTAACACCCATGGGACAGCCACTTCATTGATTCAAGTGCACCTCCCGTTTGAAATCCGTTTCACGTCTTAGTGTCCAGTTAACCGGAGCAGGAGAGGCAGAGGAGGGTGGCTGATTCAGCCTGGCCAGTGGTGGACATGAGCCAGAGGAGTGTCCCGGCAGGTGGGGTCAGGTGAGGCGGAATCCAGGCGCAGCAATGTTTGGAACTTGTGTGCCAATAAAATGTCGATTATTTAAATGATTTCCCTATTGACTTGTAGGACATCATTATTTCAGAGATGCTTTAATGTCAGTTGACTTCTTTTTGGTATAAACTTTTTATTTTGAAATAATTTTAGATTTATAGAGCAATGCAAAGATACTGCAAAAAGTTGCTGATTCCCAACAAGGAGCAATGTCAATTTGGCCATGTCTGAGACATTCTTGGTTGTTGCAACTAGGAGGGGGGGCGTCTTACTGGCATCCAGAGGACAGAGGAGAGGGCCGCCACTAAACAGCCTGTGATACACAGGACAGCCCCTCAGCAGAGAACGATCTAGCCTGACACGTCAACAGTGCTAGGGCTGCTTAGACCACCTGCCCCTCGCCCAGCCTCTCCTCCTGGTGTTAACGTCCTATAATAACCATGGCACGTTTATTAAAACCAGGAAATTGACATTGGTGCAATATTATTATCATTGGCTTTTTTTCTCCCTCTGTCTTAGCTCTGTCTGTGCCGGCTACTAGAACAAAATACCTTCGACTGAGTCATTTATAAACAACAAAAATTTATTGCTCTGGAAGCTGGAAGACCAAGATGAAGGCGCCAGCAGATTCTGGGTCTGGTGAGGGCCTGTTCATCACAGATGGTGCCTTCTGTGTCCTCCCCGGTGGAAGGGACAAACAAGCACTCAGTCCCCTTTTATAAGGGCACTGATCGCATTCACAAGAGCAGATCCCTTATGACCTAATTACCTCCCAAAGTCCCCACCTCTTAACACTATTGCATTGGAGATTAAGTTTCAGCGTTTGAGTTTTGGGGGGACACAAACATTCAGACCATAGCACCCTCTTACCGAATTTTAAAGCATATCATACGTGATTGCTAACTATCAGCACAATGTTGTTATTGATCTATTTATTTAGTGGCTGGCCAGTACAGGGATTGAACCCTGGACCTTGGCGTCGTCAGCACCACACTCTAACTAATCTAGCTAACCGGCCAGCCCTGAGCATAATGTTATATAGCAGATCTCTAGAACTTTCTCATCTTGCAGAAGTGAAACTTTATACACGTTGAACAGCAACCCTCATTTTTCCTCCCCCAGGCCCCTGGCAACTACTATTCCTACTTTTTCTTTTATGAGTTTGACTGCATTAGATACCTCACAGAAGTGAAATCATGTGCTATTTTCCCTGTGACTGGCTTATTTTACTTAGCATTATGTCCTCCAGGTTCATCCATAGTGTTACGCATGGCAGGATTTCTTTTTTTTTTTTTAAGGGTGAATGGATATACCGTCATATGGATATACCATATGGATATCCGTCGTATGGATATACCACATTTTCTTCACCCATTCATCAGCCACTGGACGTTTAAGTTGCTCCCACATCTTGGCTGTTGTGGATAATGCTGCAATGAACATGGGACTGCAGATAACCCTTTGAGATTCGAATTTTGGTTCTTTTGCATAAAGACCCAGACGTGGGATCTCTGGGTCATACGATAGTTCTATCTTTAACGTTCTGAGGAATGTCCAGACTGTTTTTATGGGAGCTGCACCATGTTACATCCTCAGCAACAGTGCAGAAGGGCTTTTGCTTCTTCAGCACTTATTGTCATCATCGTTGTTATAATGCTTACCCTAACAGGTGTGCAGGTGACATCTCACTGTCATTTTGATTTGCATCCGAATGCAATGATTAGTGATGTTGAGAGTTTTTTCATTTTCTTGTTGGTCATTTGTATGTCTGTTTAAGTCCTTTGCCCATTTTTTTTTTTTTTTTTTGTCTTTTTGTCTTTTTCCGTGTCCGGCAACAGATCACAACCCTCAGTGTTGCCCCTGTACCGGACTGGGGACCGGCAACGGGATTGCAACCCTCAGTGTTGCTCCCGCGCCTCGCTCAGCCAGTGAGCGGGAACCG